>NC_050471.1:16797046-16949043 GCF_013373865.1 Monomorium pharaonis
AGGGTACTGAATTTTCGCTTTTTCGCTTATTTAGTTATATCGCGTCGTCATATATCAGATTGTTTACAATTTTCGTTTTTCGACGCTTATAAACTACAATTACAATAATAATTACAATAATTACGTTACAAGGTGTCGGATATTGTATATACAATCTTTCGCAAAAAAAAAAATTTTTTAACTTAAATGGCACGATTTATGAGCAAAATAGAATGTTTAATTGTGTGTGCCCTATTATAAAATTTGTTTCTGTCTTCTTCTGAGGTGTTCTCCTCGTTTCGGTTTTACCTTCTTTCTTTTTCATTATGCTTCTATAACGATTTTAGTCTATTTATGTGTACACGCGTTGACGTCCTGCCCTTTTTTATTGTATAATTTGCGTCTGAGTGTTTCTCAGTGATTACGTAGAGTGCCGTCCATTTCGCGTCTAGTTTTTTGGATCTCCCGCGGCGGAGAGTCTCATCATACAGGAGTACTTTATCTCCTATCTTGTATCTTATTTCTTTAGTAGTTTTATCGTAATATTTCTTGGCCTTTTGCTTTTCTTCTTTAATTTTCTCCCTCGCGATTTGGTTCGTTGCCCTTATTTTTTCCCGCAGTTCCTCTGCGTAATCTTCGTAGTTATACGTAGGATTCGGGGGTCTGCTCAGAGCGGTCGGTAGTTCGGCTTGTCTTCCGAAAACTAGCTCGAACGGGGTAAATCTAGTCGCCGTGTGGGGGGCAGTATTATATGTATGCGTTGCATACGGGATCCATTCGTCCCAGTCCGTCTGCTCTTTATTTATAAAATGTCGCAAATATTCTGCTAATGTTCGGTGCGATCTCTTAAGGGTGCCGTTGCTCTCAGGTGGTAAGCAGTAGTTTGAATTTTGTCTATCTTCAGTAGCTTACACGCGTTTTTGAAGATTTCGCTTGTAAAATTTGTCCCTTGATCCGTCAGGATACATTCGGGTGTACCGTATTCTAGGACAATCTTTGTTACAAATTCCTTGCTTACCGTGTTTGCCTCTTGATTTGGAATCGGCAACGCCTTGCTGAATTTTGTCAGGTGATCTTGGAACGTTAGCAGGTATTTATTTTCATTTGCTGTCTCTGTCAGTGGTCCCACGATGTCCAGAGCGCATTTTTCGAATGGTCGGCTGGGGGTATTCGTAATTACTAACGGTCTTATTTCTTTTAGATAATTTGTTTTTCTGGCAGAGTTCGCACTTTTTAATATGCTTTTCTATGTCTGACGTTATTCCGGGCCAGTTATATTTTAACCGTATTCTTTTTAGGGTTCTCTCGACCCCTTGATGCCCTCCGGTGGGTGCATCATGATATTCGTGTAATATTTGCCGCTTTTCTTCTTCCGCGTAGCTTTGCACGATCTCATTATTTTCGTTTTCTCGTGTGTATTTGACTGTGCTCTTCGTCTTTTTCTAGCACGAGCATTTTACCAGCCGTCTCCGTAATGTGAACCTCTGGTTTCATGTTGCGGCTCAACGCATCGACGTTTGCGTTCGCGCGTCCGGCCTTATGTACGATTTCGTAATCGTATTCTTCCAATTTTAAACGCCACCAGATTAATCTCGATCCAGGGTCGTTTACACTGAATAGCCATACAAGGGGCTTGTGGTCAGTGATAATTTTAAACTTAGTGCCGTATATGTACGGCCTGAAATGCTTGACGGCCCATACTATATACGGCCAATAATTCTTTTTCTGTTATGCTATAGTTTTGTTCTGCACGGTTTAGCACTCGACTCGCATATGCTATGGGGCGGTCTTTGCCTATCGGTCCTTGCGATAGTACGGCTCCTACTGCGTAGTCGGAGGCATCCGTTGTTACGTTGAATTCTTTTGAGAAATTAGGATACTGAAGTACCGGTGCGGTCATTAGCTTCTCTTTTAGTATGTCGAAAGCAATCTGTTGCTCCGTGGACCATACGAATTTTTCTGACTTCTTTGTCAGCTTAGTTAGCGGCTTAGCTATCCTTGAAAATTCGTTGATGAACTTTCGATAATATCCGACGAGGCCTATGAAAGATTGCACGGGAAATCTTTTATCGCCTGTAATTTGGCGGGATCAGGGGAGATTCCGTCTTCTGATTATGTGTCCCTGGTAATTTATTTCTTTCCGCAGGAAATCACATTTGTCCGGCTGCAATTTTAAATTGGCTTTTCGTAAGCGCTGTAGTACTTCCTTTAGACGTTTATTATGGTCTTCCAGACTTGAGCCATAAATAACTATATCGTCTAAGTATACAAGGCATTTTAACCCTTGCATTTCCGTGAGTACTGAGTTTATCAGCCTCTGGAATGTTGCAGATGCATTTTTTAAACCAAATGGCATTCGATTAAATACGTAATGTCCATATGGAGTGGAGAACGCTGTCTTTTGCTTATCACGTTCTGCCATGGGTATTTGGTGATACCCTGACGCTAAATCTAGCGTAGTAAAATACTTGGTGTTTCCTAGTTGGTCCAAAATCTCTTCGATATTGGGCAATGGAAACGAGTCGCTGATCGTTAGATTGTTTAATTTTCGGAAGTCGATGACTATCCGTAGTCGCGGTTTTCCGCTTGAGTCAGCCTTTTTGGGAACCACTAATAAAGGTGCATTCCACTGACTCGTACTTGCTCTGATTATTCCATCCGTGGCCTGTTATCCCGACGAGTACTATTCTTTCATGGCGTATTTTGGTTTCGCCTTTTAAATTTTTTACTTTTATCAACGAGTGTATGGCTCCGAAATCGAATAACATGTCGATGTTTCCTGATTTGGTCTTTCGTATTGGAAGTGTGACTAAGTCAAGTCCGCTGTCTTTGTGTGCGTCTCGCTTTACATGCGTAACTTGATACGCGGCGGTGGTGCCCGTCGTGCTCGAGTCATCGTCCGAGCTCTCGTCGCTACTTGCCGTATCGGCGTGTTTTATCATTTTGACGACCTTACTTGTACGTTGTTTAGCGTCTTTTTCTATTTTCCTTTTTGGCTTTGCTACCGGGCGATCCTCATCTTTCTGTTGAGGTCGTCCATGCAGGGTCCAGCATTTGTTTCGGCTGTGGCCCGTTTTTTTGCAGTAACTGCATTGTTGTACTGCTGTATTTACTCGTGACCGTCCTTCCAGTCGGGGTAATTCGAACCGGTTGGCCTATCTGCTGCTTCGGCAGTCTCTTCCGTCGTGTCCGATTTTTCCGCACTTTCCGCAACGGATGTTCGGACCACGGTTATTGCGTTGAACCTTTGGCATATCCCGCTTATTGCCGTTGAGGCGCGTGCTTGCCCCCTTAACTTTTTCTTCCGCATTAGCTCCTGCGATTGCTTCTTGAAGCGTGTTATATCGTTGGGCTCGAATTAATAGCTTTATTTCTTCGTGTAGCCCTATTTGGTAGTTGTAAAGGGCTTGTTCCTTGATGCTCCCAAGTATCGCCCGCTGCTGTTCTATCGTATGGTTTTTACCTTCCTCCATGGATTCGTATAGCTCCATGGCCAAGTTGTCCACTCTTCGTCCAAATTCTTGGGCGGTTTCGTTTGCTTTCTGTTTCAGGGAGTCAAATTCGAGCTGCAAATGGGCGGTGCTGCGCTTGCCCAGATATTCATTTTCTAATTCCCTTTTCAACTGGTCGTAGTTTTCTATATCGTGAGTGTGGAAATCCATCATCGCTTTGCCCTTGAATTTGGTACATAGTCGAGGAGTATGAATTCGTCCGACGGATGTTTTTCATTGCATAGGAACTTGCGTTCAAAAATTCTCGTACTCGTTCCCTCAAAGTTCCATTAATTTTGGGGATCATATTTCGCGCCTCCTTTAATCTTAAATGGTAAGTGTTGGTCCCGTGCTGATGTCGTACACCTCGGGGTGAGTGCCCATACGACAGATCTAACGCGTGGTTAGTAGGTTGTCGCGCATTTCTGGCCGTTTCTCGCGGCGGCGGCTGTGCTTTGTTTCGGTTTCCAAACTGGAAACGAAGCTCGTGAATTTCAAACAGCAGATCATGGAGCATCATATTCTCCATGGGGTGTATCGGTCGCCTATGAATTTGTGACGCTGTCGGTGAACTTCCGCTTTGTTCACTCAAATTATTACGGAGCTCTTGTGCTTCCTCTTGGGGTTTTTTCAGGATTACGCGAGGCGATGCATGTGGTAGGGAGCGTGTCGGCGATTCCGCTACGTCTGTCCGCGTTGGTGAACGTGTGTCCATATTGTCGTTATTTATTAGACTAAAGTCGGTTCCCTGTATCGGGAACGCGCGTTCAGTCGTGATATTTGGCAAATTTGGTCGACTATCCAAAAGTCGAAGCGCGTTATCAAATATTTCTTCTAACGCGTCTTGAACAACGTTAAGCGCTGTATCAGTGTTTTGATCGGACATTTACGTTCGAGTATAAACGCGTGTGCTGAGTTCGCGTTTTATTCCGCGGTATCGTATGTCGCGTTGCGCTAGTGCGTTTGCATTCGTATGCCTTTGAATTACAGTAGCTATCCCAGCTATTTCTTTTACGGTAATCGCGGTTACCGGGGGTCAACCGATATTTCGCTTTAGTCGCGTTACAGTTTTATATCGTCCTACGCTTGTTTTGCGTTACAATTTAATGTTTGTCGGACATAAATACAATGAGCTGCATGGTGCGGCGATCAGCTGAGCCTTGTCTCGCTAGGTCTCGGCGTCGTCTCGAGTTTCTCTCTTATCGCTGACGCGCTATGTACGTTCTGGCGTGGCTGGCTTCCTGGCCTGTACAGCTGATTGCTCGGTGACGCTTGGTTCCTCTTGGATCTTCCTTTTGGCAGTGCAAATCTCACCGCTGCCACCACTGTTGTATCCCTCATTATAAGTACGATTAGGGATCGCTGCCAGAGATCTCGCGAGGAAGGTATTTAGTCACTTACACCGTTATTTGTCTTGAACACTTTTATTATAGTATTCGCTTACAGTGAATAGATCGCGACCCCGCAAGGCAAAGTGTCGCGTCTATGAGCTCGCTGTCCACAACCCCGCAAAGCAGAGTGTCGTGGTTGTGTATTTACAATGATTTGTATCGGCGATACACGACCCCGCAAAGCAGAATGTGTTATCTTAGTTTGTCTACTTCGGATTGACCCGTTCCTCACTTTCTTTCGCCGGTTTATATATCTGATAATTCGGTAGTTGGATCGAAAGAAGGGGAGGATTGCGTGAGGGCGTAAATCGGTCAGTATTCCAAATTATTGCTTAGACAGCAAGTGCCATTTAAGGAGCATTGCGCTAATTGTCGAGCGAAATTGCGCGAAACTTCGCGCGATGCGCTCGATGCTGACTACTGCAGCTGACCGACTTACGTCATCGTGCTACTGACACCTTTTTTATCATTATGAGTGTGTCACTAATGATATCTCTTCGTATGGTCGCTTGGTCGTACACCATCTATTTCTTTAATATTGATGACGATTTTTTGTGGAACGGGTAGGGCCATCTTTGAAATTTAAAATTTACGTAAGCTTGTTGTTTTTATACTTAAATTTAAATTTACCTTTCTTGAGTTTATGTAGTTAATTTGATTTCAAACTACTTCTCTCTTTTAAAAACTTCTATCCGTCTGTTCGTGCGATCTAACTTGCACTGAGTTTTTTTACGATTGCTTCCTATGATTCTCTTATCTATTGATACCTTATTCCTACCTGTTTAATTCGTGTGTCTTCTTTCGCTGTGGGTGGAGGCCCGAATTCTATTCCGTAATATTTATTAATTCGGTAAGTACAATAAGTGGTCATTTAAAATGTAATAAATTACACAGGTCTACAAATTAAAGGGTATTTAATATCACGTGAAACTTTATATTCACTTCCGCAAGAATTTGGTGAGCTTAATTCAAATCTGGCCTCAGAATAGCGCCATCACGTCAGGATTTTAAGATATTCTAACCTAAAAGTGCAAAAATAGCTGTTTTAGAGCATTATTGAAGTTCACTCCTGGTTGCAAAGAATTTTACCGACAAAAACTAAACAATATACTGTAAAGTACAAGTCTTGCCCTTGAATTTCCATTTGGAAACATCCAAATAGGTTTTTTTCACCGAGATACACCAAATTTAAATTTGTACTGCATACAGAAAATCAAATAAAACGATAATGTTGATTTATTTGAAATATCTGAAATTTTTTGTTTTGAACAATTTTGGGAAAAGTGTAGTTCAAAGGGTCCCGAGGGTTGCTGCTCACGAATCTGGCACTCAGATTTCCACAATTAAACATGACGGATCCAATATGGCGGACGATGATCCAGAAAATTTAAAATTAGAAAATAAAAAAAAATTGGTGCACTCTGCGTAAAATTTCAAATATAAAATGTTTCTTGCAATTTTTCGTTAGAATGCGTTGTTTCTGAGTAAAAAATTTCAGAAGACTGCAATTTGTGTGCGCAATTATATTTTTGAATTGACGTCCGCCATATTTATAATTTTTTTTTATTTCCATAGTTTTATCTGCATCAGTACTTGGTCGAGAAATTTTAGTTTCAAGTGTACAAGTTTGGGGTGTACAATTTTGCGGTGTACAACTTTGCGGTGTACAAGTTTGCGGTGTACAACTTTGCGGTGTACAAGTTTGCGGTGTACATGTCTGCAGTGTACAACTTTGCAGTGTACAAATTTTACGTGTCTAATTGCACGGTGTACATTTTTATCGTGTCCAAATTGTAATTTGTCCGGAATTTATTTTTCCTGTGTACAAAATTACTGTGTCCAAAATTCCTGTGTCGAAATGAACTGTTTATTTGAAATGTGTACATTATTTTGTGTCCATTTGCACCGTGTCCATTTGCATTGTGTCCAATTGTACTGTGTCCAAGTGAACCACTCTCAATCTTAAGCGTGATAAAATGGGAGTTAGCCATAAAAAAATGTCTGACACTAGAAGCCTGGAACAAAAGAGAAAAAGGTTTCAAATCAAAAGATTGATTTGAAATTCATGTTACAACCTAGCTCTTCGAAACTTTTAAGCATTTTCTCGACAACTGCTTCGTAATTTTCGTCCTTATTTTCTAAAAAACTTTTGACATCGTTTTTAAAGTCCACCCATGCCGCATTTTCATATTCTGTCATCGTATTTTCAAATTCCGTAGACTTCATAACTTTTCTTATATCCGGTCTATTGATGACTCCTTTTTTATTTTTGCATCAAATAAGGATAGAAATATCTTAAGGAGAAATTGAAAACATTTTCCATCCTTGTCAAGTGCTTTAACCAATTGCTTCAAGAGTCCTATTTGATGTGTAAAGGAGGCAGAAGTATTTTTTTTAATGTGTAAAGGAAGCAGAAGTATTTTTTTAAGATTAACCAGAGGTTTCTGAAGAACATTGAATGATCCTGGCTTGAGAGACTTACACAGAGACCGGGCCAATTTTTTTTATTCCAATGTTCTTCCTTAGCTCTACTATCCCACAAACAAATGTAACACGGATTTTTTGTGTATCCTAACTGTTGCCCAAGAAGTATAGTTGTTACCTTCAAGTCACCGCATATGAACCATTTATGTTCACCATATTTGATTTTTCCAAGAACCTTTTTTATATTCTCGTAGGATTCCTTCAGGTATACTGAGTGTGCAATGGGGGTGGAAGCGTATTCATTGCCATTGTATAAAAGAACCGCCTTAAGGCTCCTCTTTGAGAAGTCGATGAAAAGACGCCATTGACTACGATCATATGATAAACCCAATTTTGCCATCAAATCATGTATATCCGTACAATAAGTTAGTTCATCATCTTCAGCAAAGAATGAAATGTAATTTTTCTCTCTGTCTCTGTACCAAGCAAAAGATGTCCCCGGAACCAACAGATTCATCTCTTGTAACTTAGACCCTAGTATTTCTGATCGACTTTTAGGCAGCATCAAATCTCTTACTAAATCGTTTAGACGAGCTTGCGTGAACAATTGAGGAGCTTTTTCCTTATCGAAATCAATACTATCATTCGATTGAGTATCATCATTTACCCTTACGTTTTCGTTTTTCGATAGCTCCAGATTTTTCCGTAAGATCTGAACTCTATTTGAAGGTTTGTGGACAACTGGTTTTGTGACCGAGGTAACTTCAGGGTAAGAAATAGAATTTTTATTCGTACTATTAAAGCCTTCCACATTGCATAGACAAAAATAGCAGTCTTCATGAGTCACTGGTTCACGCTAAACCATTGGTAAACTAAACGGCAGCGTTTGCGAGTTACCATCATCTTTTTTTTAACGTAATAAAATCGAATAACACAATACACAAACCTTATAAGGTCATAGTTTATCTTGATTTGCGATAGGAAAAGTACTTTTGATAAGCTACCTTGAACAAATCTGTAATGATGCGTCTTTGTTTTGTTATAGTGTACTTGCCGCAAAACGCTTTAGGACCATTAACACAACTTCTTCTCGACATTATTGTTAATCAGATCAATATATCAAGATACGCACTCAAACTTCGAAAATTCGTACAGAAAGAAAGAAAGAAATAGTTAATTACCTGAATTTTAATCGTTGAAATGCCCTCTTAAAATTACTGACTGCAAATATAACTCACCAACTATCCTGAAAAGAACCGTTAAAAAAATTTTTTTCAGAATGCCAACCACTAATAAAATGACCCACTAACTATCCTGAAAAAAACCGTTGAAAAGAAATTTCTCAGAATGCCAACCGCTAATGAAATGACCCACCAACTATCCTGAAAAGAACCGTTGAAAAGAAATTTCTCAAAATGCCAACCGCTAATAAAATGACCCACCAACTATTCTGAAAAAAACCGTTGAAAAAAAATTTCTCAGAATGCCAACTGCTAATGGAATGCACCATCCAGTCAATTGCACATACAAATTGCAATTTTCTGAATTTTTTACTCAGAAACAACGGATTCTAGCGAAAAATCGCAAGACACTTTTTATATTTGAAATTTTACTCAGAGTGCGCCCATTTTTTTAATTTTCTAATTTTAAATATTCTGAATCATCGTCCGCCATATTGGATCCGCCATGTTTAATTGGAAATCTGAGTGCCAGATTCGTGAGCAGCGATCCTCGAGATCCTTTGAACTACACTCTTTTTCCCAAAATTGCTCAAAACCAAAAGATTTCAGGTATTTCAAATAAATCAACATTTTTATTTGATTTTCTGTATGCAATACAAATTTAAATCTGCTGTATCTCGGTGAAAAAAAAACCTATTTGGATGTTTCAAAATGGAAATTCAAGGGCAAGACTTGTACTTTACAGTATATTGTTTAGTTTTTGTCAGTAAAATTCTCTGCAACCAGAAGTGAACTCCAATAATGCTCTAAAACAGCCCTTTTTGTACTTTTAGGTTAGAACATCTCAAAATTCTCACGTGATGGCGCCATTCTAAGTCTAGATTTGAATTTAGCGCACCGAATTTCTTCCGGTTAACCTCTTACTTCTTTTGTAATAAAAACCTTGTAAACCTGTTATTTATTTAAAAAAAAAATTACTTGTTAATTTAAAAATTTATCAATTACAAAATTTTTCTAAAAGGTTCTCCACTTATTGTTCTTTTACATAATTACAATGATGGATATAGTTTTGGTACTTCGTTGCGGATTATCTTTTCTTTTTCATTTTCAATATAACAATTTGCAATTTGTTTATGTTGTGTGTCGTAAGTGTTTATTTTTGTATTTTCTAGTTTTGGTGTTTGCTTTTCTTCTAGTTTTTTATAGTTTTGAATTTCTTCTTTCTGTTCTTCATTATTGTTTCTTTTGGCTAAATATAATAATAAATTTGTTACTGAGTCCCATAATGCTCAGATAAGGTGGATTAACCATCCATAAATTGTATGTAACGCATAGCCGTGAATTGCAGTGTCTATTATTAGTTTCATCATCCTTACGAAAAAATATATGCCAATCACTTCTACGCTTGCATTGCCAACAGATAAAAATGTTCCCCATATTTTCTTTCAGGTGTTTTCGGTTATTTTTTCCAAAGAATTTTCATCTAAAAAATGGGAAAGTGATATTTCCTGAGATATTGTTGGTTCTCTTTCTATTCCACGTGCCATTGTATTTATTATGTTATTCTTTTCTGCTGAAAACATGATATGATCCTTTAATTTTTCCAGTTTTTTGTTAGAATAAATGCCACCTTTTGCTAAAGGTCCTGGGTTGTTGTAATGCTACGTTGGCTTTGACATTAGTTTTAAAATTTCTGGTGTTTTGCTGAATTTCAGATTTGGTGTTACTTGGCACCATCCGTCATTTAGATAATACATCGCTGGGATTACTCTATTGCAAGTAATCTGAGTTCCGGTTTTGAAGAGTATATGAGTTTTTGGTGCCCAAAAATGTTTTATTTCCTTTTATATCTGGTAGTTGTTGATAGCATTCTTTTGTTTCTCGAATTTTAACTTCTACTGGTGTACATTTAATTATGTGTACTATTTTTCCAGAAATCATTGCCATATATCCTGGTCCTTTCATGATTTGATAAGCAAAATTATCGGGTGAGTGTATTGCCAAGTTTAATGCGTTTTTCATTATTTGCCGTTCCAAGGTACAGCTTTGTTTTAAAAAAATCTGTGTATAATTAATTTATTTGTGTGCGAATGTGTCTTTCAACATAAACAAATTTTGAATTTACGTATGCGAAAATGTCTGAATTTTCCACTGAAATTTGGCGTTTGTTTGTTGATTTCTCCTCCTTTGACTTCTAAAATTAAGAGTTTAGGGTGTTCTGTTTTAATGAAAATATATCCGCAAAGAAATTCTTCGCCTGTTTGTTTTAACGCAAAAATTACTTCTTGAGTTGACAAGGAGCAAATTATTTCAAGTTTTTCATCTATTTGACTGACCATTTTATTTGTTTTTCCTTTAAATAAAACGTCATAATGATTGAATTTACAAAGATCATTCTTAATTGTTTCCCAAAATGTATATTTTCCTTCCATATCTATACAATTTCTATCTGAATATTGATAAATTGTTCCTGATTTTAAATGAATTTTATTTGACTCAATATTTACTGATACCTGATAAGAATTTAGAGTAATTATTATTATTCCTTGTACAACCACATTTGACCATGTACCATAAGGGTCTGAATATTGTGTTCCGAAACATTGTCCGTTTGTTGTTACAGTTCCCGCAAAAGTTATTGGTCGCGAAGCTGTTTGATTTACTTTTAAACCGCTTATTATATTGTTTACGTTTATGACAAGTGTGTCGGTGTGCATTCCTTTGCACTGATCTAAGCTAGTTTCTAATATATATTCTGCTTGCGCGTTTAATACAGTTGAAATATGTGAATTCATTCCGCAATAATAAATCGTTCTCGAAATTACAATTTTACATTGGATTATGTTTGTTGTTTCGAATTTTGATAATTGTAACAATTGAATTTTTGCTTCTTGTACGTGTGGTTTAATTACAGGTATTTCACAATCTTCAATGTCCAATAATGAAGTTGTTGTCACGTTGAGGTTGGTTGTAGCGCAGTCATATCCGATATATATTTTCCATTGGCTCCTTGAATGTTGCAAATCCAAATGATTGTTAACCAAATTATTATTTTCATGTTCAGGCCTATAAGATTAAGAATTTATTTAATTTTTTCTAATTTATTTGGATAAACAATTTTAAATTTTTTTGTTAACGTCCAGCCTTATAGAATTTAACTCTTTATTTGGTAGGAAGGATATTTCAGGGAGAACAGGTAAGACAGGGAAAAACGTAACAAAACGTGTAGAATTCCCGTAGGCACGTAGATTAAGAGAGAGTAGGTGCCTCGGGTCGAACGCACTTTTTATAACTCAAAAATATAGGTCAACGTGCCGATAGGCCCGCTATAACCCATTTCGAGTCGTATGTCCGTCGGTCCAAGTTTCGAGTCAACGAATTGAATCACTTTAACTCGGGATCGGACCAGGTGCAGTCTTTGTTCGGAAGAGGCGAGGTCGTTGAAACTTAAATGAAAGATGAAATTGGTGTAAAATTAACAAAAATATTTATTCTAATAACAAATAAATGAAAATAAAAAAAAAATACAAATAAGCGCTGAAGTCGTGGTTTGACAATTTTGTAATAACGGTATAATCGAATTTTAAAACGCATAGTGAGTATGTATATAGTTGTACAAATATTATATAAGTATGTGGTGGGCGGAGAAAAAGAAACAAAGAGATTTTTGTTTTTTAATTCTAGTATTAACGGTAAACGCGGAGCAAAGAAATAGTCGAAGGGTTTACTAAATGGTTACATCAGGAAAACAGAGATGCTTGAAATCGTAAGAGGATAAGGAGTAGCGCGGGAGAGAGTGGGGGTGGAACATCTTCGGGTTCAGGGGGACTTATGGGAGAGTAACTTGGAGAAGTAAGAGGTGAACTAGAAAAAGAATATGTCGGGAATATCTGAGGAACGTGTTCATGTTCTTCAGTAATTGGAGGTGAAAGGGAGGGTCGAGGAACACTAGGTTCTTCGAAGGTGGTAGGAGGAGGGGAAGGTCGAGGAACACTAGGTTCTTCGATAATGGTAGTTAAGGGCGAATGAAATGACTCGAGATTCGCATACTGATTTGTGTAAGTGTGTGGGAACTTGAGATTCACACATGGGAGCCTCAGGTTCGTATAAGTGTGGAAGAAGTTGAGATTCGCACACGGGAGCCTCAGGTTCGTGTAAGTGTGTGAGAACTTAAGATTCGCACACGGGAGCCTCAAGTTCGTATGAGTGTGAGGGAATTATTTATAAATAATAGGAGGGTGTCTTAAAAAATTAAAACAGAAGGGAATAAATGAGTAACGCAAAAACAAAAGAAAGAAATTGTGATTGTGGGACGTACTCATTACTGGTTCTCGAACAAATCTGTCGGAATCGAATAGATTTCTTGACCGGATGGAATGGCACTAACGTTTATTCGCGCACTGATTATACGGCCTGTATTAATAGTCGAGTCTCAAATTAGCACTTAAGAAGATCTTGGTCAAGTCGGTCTTATTCAATCAAGACCGTCTGAAGAACAGTAGATTTCATAGTCGTGAAATAAGACGATCTTCGCGAAGAAGATTTTTCTCAAGCAAGTCTTATTTGATTTGAGATCGACTTTGCGAAGATGGTTTTAAGACAATGCTTATTCTCAGATCGGCTGTTTCTGTACTATTTCCGTTGGTTCCTCCAATAAGAATATCGAATCTTTTAATAACTATGTGATACATCTTGTGTATCATTAGCCAAGACTATTATGTTATTCCTTTATCTCAATATAGTTATAATTAAAGTAAGTTAAATTACTTTTTAGTTGTTCTTAGAGTTATTTTATTATGTAAGAGTAATAAATATTTTAATATTAATTTAAACCATATAAAATTATGCATTGTAAAAAAAGAAACAGTTAATTATTGTTAAATACATTTAACATGCTTTGAATATTTCCTAATGTTTTTGTATGTAATAATAAACTTTATATTATTTGTAACGACCTGCCTTTCGCGCGGATTAGCTCGCCGGGAAAATGAAAAGACAAAGGTCCGAGACAATAGACAACGTGATTTGTGGTATATAATAGATAGCTATATTCATTTATTTACAATATTTACAAGACGTACTGCTGTATACGAGCACGCGCCGATCAGGTGTTCTCGTGCGCGGTGTTTGACGGTGGGTACGGAGTTCGCGGAGAGACGGCGGCGGTTGCCCGGTGGTGGGGTTTTCGGAGTCGGTGGGCGCGAAGATTTAGCGTGGTGCGGTACGCGGTCGCGGGTCGTACGTTTGAATGAGGCGGTGATTCATGGATCGCTTGGATCTAGATCCGAGAGCGCTCGGAGGAGACCAAGAACTCTTGACCCCCTGTTTGCCTAGATCGTTGCGGCTAGGAGCGGAATGGGCCAGTGGCCGAGAGATCTCGGCAAAGGCGGAGAACGCTCCACCCTTAGTGCACTGGCCCCAGGAGACGGAAAAGATTTGATCAGAGCCGGAGAACACTCGGCTAAAGCGGAGAACTCTCCACTCTAATTTCTGGTCGCAGGGTTTAGGAGGCCTCTTGTCTTGTCGTGTCTCGCTGAGATCGTTTCAAGAGAAGAAGTGTCTTGCCTCCACCGCGGACGGCCTTTTATACCCGTCCGGGTGGAGGGTCGGCGACTCTCGGGAGTCTTCGGTTTCCCTCGTACTCGATCTCCGATGGTCGGGAGATCGGTGGGGAATCGCGCAACTTGCGGAGGTGCTTTTCGCCTCGACGCGATGTGATATTTTATGACGGGCCGATGCCCGTATCGTGGCCCGACGGATGTTCGGTCGGGCTGTACGCGGTCGCTGGTCGCCGGTAGGTGGGGGTTCGTTACATATTTAATATAATTTATGTTACAGTACCTTTGTTAGTAGCATAATAAGTACATAAATATAACATTATTAATTATTTCGTCAATTTAACAAGTTTTCTAACCTTAATCTCACTTCAGATATTAAATTAAAAAAAATTTCTCTCCATTTTAATATAATAATATATTATTAATAAGTATAACATTTATTTAATTGCAGGCATATTCCTTCAATAATCTACACTGTGTATCTTCGAGTTTATTATCAAGTAAGTATAAAATTACCCAGATAACCAAACCTGCAAAAGCAGAATCCCACACAGCGGATTCATATAGCCTACTGTGTCCGCATTAAGCTTGTGTTTTGTAGACAGAATCTGCTGGACAAAATCTGACAGCATATTGGCGGCAGAAAAGGAGCAGATCAGTCGAATGCAGTCTCTGTCCACAGAACACGAACTTAATGCGGACACAGTAGGCTATGGATTTGCTGTGGGATTCTGCTTTTGCAGGTTTGATTATCTGGATACATATTATGTTATGTTCAAACAATTTATGTTGACGTATAATAAGTGTATTTTATTTTTACAATTAAATTTTATTTCTTTTCACCATATTTGCATATCTAATTTTTTCTTTTTCTTTCCTTTATTTATATCATCGTTATCCATGTATTTTCTTTATTTGACTTACATTCATATCACTGTCATTGCATGTCTCTTCTGTAAATATTTATTGTCTGTAACTTCAGCTTTAAATTCTGAAACGATATATTTTGGAAAGTAAGCATTTTGCAAAAATATGTAAATATATTTTACAAAAATTGTAATGTTTAAAGTTAAACTGTTCAAACTGCTAAATGGTTTTTCTTTAAACACTACAATTTTTATAAAATGCTTTCTTTCCGAAATATTAGACCGTTTCAAGGCTTTTCACACACATCTTATATGTATATTTGTATATATATATAACAGAAATCTTACCTGAACAATCGTTCGATAAGAGCATTTCGTATGAGAATGCCATCCCCAGGCTGCCAGTGAGGTTCGGCCACCGGAACATCATTATTTATATTTACTATTTCATCATCATCTTCTAAGTTATCGTTGAAAATCAATAATAGATTATGAAGAACAGCACAAGCCACGACAATGGATGTAGACGTTAATAATTTTGTAGTAAGTCCTTTTGACAAACAAGGAAATCTACGTTTCCATATACCAAACGTTCTTTCGACAATTCTTCTTGTTCTTCCATGAATTGTATTATAACTAAAACAAAAAAATATATATCATAAACAATACAATTATATAAAAAAAGTTATAAAAATTGTAATTATAAAATACATGTCGAACCTTATTTCTTCATCCGTTCTAGGATTACCAATCGGCGTAAGTAAAAAGAGTCAAGCGGGGTATCCAGCATCTCCCACAAACATTCCATCTAGTTCGCCTTGCTTATCGCATATATATGCGAGAATTTTGGAAGATCCTACTGTTATGTTCGCTTCCTGGCCATTCAGGAACGATATCTATAATTTCTGTGCGTGGTCCAACAATAACCTGAAAAGAAAAAAGTGAGATGAGGACTGCTTTCTCAACAAAATCAAAATGATTAAAGTAATTTCAGATTAAAATGATCCATGTATATGATTCGATAAATTTAAAATTTTATTAATAAATTCATTAATGAAATTTTAAATTATGTATTAAAATACATAATGAAATTTTAGATTTGACCAATCATGCACAATCATTTTGGTTCTGTCACAAAAGCAGCTGGATAATATTTTTTATATACATATTTTCTGTATAAAATATTTTATTAAGTTATTCAAAGAAATATATATGTATGTACCTGAACGTTCAAAGTAAAGTATCTTTTTCTATTTCTAAAAATTTCGTCAATATTTTGAAGTCTAGTATGTACTAAACGAATATGAGTACAATCTATTGCGTCATCGATACTAGGTAAACCTATACCTCCCTGACCACGTCCAAGTTCCTTAAATACTTGTTTATTCTCATATAACGGTTCACCTTACATGTAACGCTTCACCTTACATACAATATGTACACCCTAGTTCAACGCTAGTCGGACGGGAGCGCGCTGATGCGCAGGACCTTGGCACGCGGTCGCAGTCGCGAAGTTGCGTGGAAGCCAGGGTGCCAAAAGCGTGCGCCAGGCGGCGAAACGGTCTGGTAACCTGCTTCGTCGGCGGAAACTAGGAGGCCGAAAGCCGACGTTCGCCAGGCGGCAAAACGGTCTAATGACCTGCTTCGTCGGCGGAGTCAAGGAAACCGAAAGCCGGCGTGCGCCAGGTGGCAGAGCGGTCTAGTGACCAGCCCTGTCGATGTGGAATGGTGCTCGATCCTGATCGAGCCCGGCTTTATACCCGTCGGGGCGATCCCCACGCGCTCTCAGCAGCGTGGTGGGATCGGTTCCCCGACGGGGATACTAGACTCTCGGGAGGGTCCGTAGACGCCGAGTCCCGTATAGTGGGGCGGATGGTCGGCCCCGGGACATAGTGACTTTCGTCACATCACCCCCCGTTTTAGGGTGGGTGGGGGCGGGTGGTAATGGCCGAACCGCTCGGGGCTGACCCCGGCGATCGAACCGGATAATCCACCGGTCGCCGGTGTCAGTCACCCGGTACTTCCGCGCACGGCGATCCGGTACGGGACCTCGACCACCCTCCCGCCCGGCAGCGCCACTTGCACCGGAGGGAGGGGTTGTACCCTACCGGCGGTGCAGGGCGGGCCGGGTCGGGTTGGGGTGGGAGAGGCCGAGCGGTCCGGTAAGCCGTAGCCTGGTGGTGGCGCGGTCGGTGGCGCTGGTGGCGCAATCGGTAGCGCAATCGGTTGCGCGACTTGCGGCGAGATGGCCACGATGGACCTTGGAGGCGGGGCACTTGGCGGTGCGGGCGGCGGCGGAGCGTGGGGCGTGGAAGGGGGCGCGGATTGAGTTGCGGCAACGTATCCCGGGGGGGCTTCCTCCTGGTTCGACGTCCCCGAGGTGGTGGTGGGGGCAGCTGGGCAAGGAAGCTCGCCTTCCTTCGCTGGTCAGCGTCGGATGTTGCTGGAGCTTGAGATCACGCTCCCGAATAGTTCGCGTTCGCGTTCGCGTTCCTTGCGGTCTTCCATTCTGGAAAAAGCGATGCAAGCAAGGGCGCGTGTCGTTCTTATATAGAGGGGCGACATGGGATGGGGGTGGCACGGCGTGGGAGTGACGCGGCGTGGGAGTGACGCGGGGTTGGCATGGGGTGGGTACCCCGATCTGTTTCATGTGGGAGGGAGGCTTTATGGGCTGTTCACAGGTTTCAAAAAGCTCAGTTGTGTTAATGATACTTAACTTTTGAGGGGCTGGCGGTCTCCTAGTTCTCCGGGGGCGCCTCCCTCGTCCGCGTCGGTGTCGGTGTTATTCCCCTCGTCCTCCGGTGGCGCCGGCTTCAGATCCTGCATGTGGATGAGACGATGCGTCGCACCTCCATCGGACCACTGAACTTCGGTGCTAACTTGGCGTTGAAAGCGTTCTCCCGGTTGGACAGGGGTCGGTCGCGCTTCCATACTAGCTCGCCGATTTTTGGTCGCCACTCGCGTCGTCACAGATTGTAATGATGCTCCTGTGCTTTGTATGCTCTGGCGAGGTGTACTCGTAGGCGTCTAGTAGGGCCCGGTGCCGGTCTTCCGGGGATAGTTCCTCCGGTTGTTGGCGGTCCTCCGGGTGCGGTTGTGTTAGCTCCCTCCCGTGCACGAGAAAAGCGGGCAAATATCCGGTGGCCGCGTGAGTTGCCGTGTTTAGTGCGAACTGCAGGGCTTCAAGGTGTTGGTCCCAGCTCCGATGGCGGTCTCCGACGTATTGCGAAATCATTGTTTTGATGGTTTGGTTAGCCCGCTCCACGGGGTTGCAATGTGGAGCATAAACAGGGGAGGTTCGGTGCTCGATGCCGAAGTCCGCGAGGAGCCGCCGGAAAGGTCGCGACGTGAACTACGTTCCGTTGTCGGATATTAATCGCTGGGGGCATCCGTGGCGGTAGATGACGCGCCGGGTGACTTCGCGAGTTACGGGGGTAGCGGTGGCTTGCCGGAGGGACACTAGTTCGACCCATTTGCTGAAGCGATCTTGAGCCGTTAAGAGCCAGGTGTGGCCAACTAGGTCAACCGACACCTGTTGCCAAGGCGCGTTCACTGGGGTCGCGTTTAGGTGATCGGCCGGTTTTCGTTAAAGGACCTTATGAGCTTGGCAGGTGGGGCACTGTCCGCACGTATCGGGCGACTTTTCCGGACCAGTAGTATAACCGGGCCACCCGGACGATGGTTTTTGCTACCCCTAAGTGCCCTGCGGAGAGTTCGTCATGTAGCCGTTCTAGCACCTCCGGCCGTTGTTCTCGCGGCACTCCACTGGTCCTCGGCTGGTGTTTCGCTGAAGTTCAGGTCGTGTAATAGGTGACGGTATAAGCGATTATGGCGGAGCGCGTAGTCCGGAAATTTTTCAGGGTGTTCCGTGACCCTGCGTTTAAGATGCCTGTATCAGGGGCAGGTTGGTCTGCTGATGGATCCCACCTGAGGTTCCCGGGAAAGGGCCTCGGCTACATGGTTCTGGTTCTCTTGTCGGTATCGGATTTCGAAGTCATATGTTGCAGTTCGAAGAGCCACCGCCCCAGCCAGCCCGTGGGGAATTCTATTTGCTGCAGCCATTTAAGCACCTGGTGGTCGGTGAACACGGTGAACCGGTACCTTTCCAGATAGTCGCGCATTCGGCGGATTCCCCAAACTACCGCGAGGCACTCCAGTTCCGTGGCGCTGTAGTTCCCCTCGGCTTTATTCAAGGTTTGGCTGACGTAAGCAATGACCCTTTCCCTCTGGTCGTGATCCTGCGTCAGCACGGCGCCCAATCCGTGGGTGCTGGCGTCGGTTTGCAGGAAGAAGGGCTTTGTGAAATCCGGACAGACTAGCACCGGGGCCGAGGTGAGAGCGGCCTTTAGGCTGTTAAATGCGCTTTCCTCGGTGTCTACCCATGTCCAACGTGCGTGCTTCCTGGTAAGGGCGGTGCCACAAGGATTGCAAAGTCGGATATGAACCGCCGATACAAGGAAGCCATCCCCAAGAACTGGCGCACTTTTCGGAGGGTGGTAGGTGCGGGCCACCCGGTGACCGCACTGATCTTTTCCGAGTCTGTGTGTACGCCCTGTCAGTCCACAATATGACCAAGGTATCGCAGGCTGTCGCAGCAGAAGTGGCATTTGTCCGGGTTTAGCCGGAACCGGGCCACCCGGAGGCGTCGAAACACTTCGGCCAGTTGTAGGTAGTCCTCGAGGGTGGCAATTGCCACGATGACATCGTCCAGGTAGACTAGCACGTTGGGTTCGAGATCCAGTCCCAGGACGGAGTCGAGTAGTTGCTGGAACGTAACCGGGGCGGAGTGGAGCCCAAAAGGCATGACGGTAAATTGGTACAGCCCTCGTCCGGGTACCGTGAATGCCGTGACCGGGCGACTGGTTCGTGCTAACGGGTCCTGCTAGTACCCGCTCTTCAAGTCCAGTATTGATAGGTATCTTGCCTCTCGGAGCTTGTCCAGTGTGGCAGTGATGTGGGGGAGCGGGTACGCGTCCTTCTCTGAAACGTCGTTCAGGTGGCGGGAGTCAATGCAAAAGCGGTGGGTTCCGTCCTTCTTTTTTATGACGACCACTGGCAAGCTCCAAGAGCTGCACGACGGCCCGATCACCCCTTCGACCAGCATCTTATCGACCTCCTGGTCTATTATAGCCTGCATGGCCGGATTTCGTGGTCGGTATCTTTGTTTGATGGGCTGCCCTGGCTTGAGACGAATGTGGTGCTCCACGTGAGGGGTAGGTCCCCGGATCCTCTCGAATTTTGGAAGCTCTGTCGCGAGAAATTTCTGGAGCCGGGCGGCCTCATGCGGTGTCCGTTGGTTGAGCGCTCCCACGGTGGTGCATTCAACATCGGGGCCGGGCGGAGAGGGCCTAAGGGTCAGGCGCAACTTTCGCCACAGGTCCACCCCGAGTAGCACTTGGCTTCTCAGCCGTGGTAAAACGACGAATCGGTGCCTGTACGTGTGTCCACGTAGGCGCAGCGGCAGGTGAAGGACTCCCATGATGGGGACTCGAGTCCCGTCGGCGAGGTGTACGTGTCCCTCCCCCGGCCCGGTGTCGACGCGTCGTTGAAGGAACAGCTGAGCCGTCTCGTCGCTGACGTAGGACATTTCTGATCCTAAGTCTAAGAGCGCCCGTAGCTTGTGGCCGTCGATGCGGACGGGCAGGTGCGGCCGCGGGTTGTAGTTTATTTGGTAGTGGGCTCGGTGACGACCGCCACGTCGCTGGCCCGCTGGACGTTTCTCGGTGGGTGGCAGTCGCGTGTCAATACTCCGTCTTTTCCACACCAAGAACAAAACTTTTTGGGCGGCCGTTTACAGTCCAGTCGGGTATGCCCGCGTTGTTTGCAGCGCCAGCAGCACTCCTTTCGTTTGTACGCGGCGACAGTGGCAGCAGCCTTCGGGGTGGGCTTGACTTCAGGTGAGCGCGTTTTGCGTCGTTGCTCGATCTCTTCGTATCGAGCGGCCTGTGAGCAGGGCGGTTTGCCCCGTTAGTGGGATGAACAGTTGATAGTCCGGATCCATGTTCTCGTAGATCTGCTCGATACGGTCTCGCTCGGAATATCCCTCAGTTCGGCGCATCATCATAGTCAGGGCCGTGGCGTATGCTTAAAATGTTTCGCCCCTTCGCTGGTGGCGGCCCTAAATTTCAAGCTTCGGCGTTGATAGCCTGGTGGCAGGAACGCCTGCCATGAATTTTCGGAGAACTCTTCCCAGGTATTCCATTGACCGGTGTTGTTCCTATACCAGAGGAGGGCATCGCCTCGTAGTAATTTAGGTAACCCTAGAAGAAGGTGTTCTCCCTCCAGGCCGTAGCTAAGTCGCAGCTCCTCGGTTCGTTCAAGGAACATGAGTGGTCCTTTTCCATCGAAATGATGCCCCCACTTTCTAATCTGGTTGACGATCTTGATTCTTTCCACTGGTCCGAATGCTGCCCTTGGGAATTCCTGATAGGCGGCTCCTTCTCGTTCTGTCGGGTAAGCTCCGGGCGGGCGTTCTGGTTGGTTCGGCATGTCGTCGTCGGCTAGCTCGACGAGAATTTCCGGTACGTCGGGAGTCTGGAGGCTACCAGAGTGTGCGGTGTGAAACTGGTGTAGCCTTTTCCGGAGGGCGTCCAATGGAGCGGCGGTATCTATCCCGTATTGCTGGGCAAACTGTAAGGCCTGCTCTTTGGAAAGGTTATTGATCCACAAACTCATTCGGTTTTTACGCAAGCTGGGTTCCCACTAGTCGAGTCCCTGTTCGGGCGCCATGTAACGGTTCACCTTTCCCGAACGCCTCGGATTGCCTCGTTGGATGCCAGAATTCGGGAGAAGAGGAGAAACCAGCTTGCGTACACCGTTGTCAAATTAACAAGTCTTTATTATCAACCTTATCCTAGATACATTACTTAGCTTACGGGGAATCTTATGCTAATCGCATTCCTTAGCCTACGGAGAGATATATACAATATGTACACCCTAGTTCAACGCTAGTCGGACGGGAGCGCGCTGATGCGTAGCACCTTGGCACGCGGTCGCGGTCGCAAAGTTGCGTGGAAGCCAGGGAGCCGAAAGCCGTGCGCCAGGCAGCGAAACGGTCTAATGACCTACCTCGATGGCGGGGACTAGGAGGCCGAAAGCCGGCGTGCGCCAGGCGGCGAAACGGTCTGGTGACCTGCTTCGTCGGCGGAGTCAAGGAAATCGAAAGCCGGCGTGCGCCAGACGGCAAAACGGTCTAATGACCTGCTTCGTCGGCGGGGATCAGAAAATCGAAAACCGGCGTGCGCCAGGCGACAGAGCGGTCTCGTGACCAGCCCTGTCGACGTGGAATGGTGCTCGATCCTGATCAAACCCGGCTTTTATACCCGTCGGGGCGATCCCCACGCGCTCTCAGCAGCGTGGTGGGATCGGTTCCCCGATGGGGATACTAGACTCTCGGGAGGAGCGTCCGTAGACGCCAAGTCCCGTATAGTGGGGTCGGGCCCAGGACATAGTGACTTTCGTCACACTCAAAACGTGATTCTTCTGACGATGGTATTTTTATATATCGGTTAATGTAGCTAGCCAATAAAGTAGACACTCGAAATACAATTCTAGAAATTGTTGGTTGCGATGATGTTATTACATCCCCTAAAACAAGCTTTAAAATATATACTTATTAAATTATTTTGTAATTTTTTAAAATATTAATATATATTTATGTCTATATTTATGTATATTATATAATATAAAAATAAATTGTTAAATAATTTTTATAATTTATAGATTGTAAATATGTGTGTATATATATATATATATATATATATATATGTATATATATAATTTACCTGAAAACTTGCTGTTGAGTAAAATCTTAAACATATTAATAATTGCAAAATAGAAGATATTGGTAAACCTCGATTGTTTATTTTGGCAAGTCCTTCTTCTATTAAAGGTAAAATGCCAAACATGATTGTATTTTTAGAAAATCTGAATCTTCGTTCAAATTCCTATTCATTATAGAATTCGAAAGGATTCTGATAATCACGAAGATATCGTTTAGGAACACGTATCTGTATTTCTTCTATTTCCTCATCACATGAAAAATTTAATTCTGCCATCTCCAAATTATTATCCAGATTGTTAAACATGCTAATATTTTTTCGAAAAGTCTAATCTTAAAAAAAATTGCTGATGTTCCTGCAAAAGATCAAGCCATTAACATCAATTATGTGAGAGCATATTTTATTTTGATTACCTTACGTTTAAAATCGTCAGTCTTTCCTGGTTGATCTCGATATTATCCGTAAATTATATTCCAATGATTTATTTAAAATAAAATGCTGGTCAGTCAACAGAGTAATGTAAAAAAGTTATTGCTTAAGACGTCCTCGGACACGTCTTGGAGAAGATTGTCCGATTTATCAATTGTCCTTATTTATCAATGTGTGCGTGAAATAAGATGATCCTAAATGACAATGAATTCATTATTAACAAGATAATCTTAATCCCATGCTTGAATGTGTTTATAAATTATTTAAGATGTTTTCAAATAAGATTTTCTTGAACAAGGCTTGAGAATTTACTTAAATCCCGCCTTCTTTATTGACTATGAATCTAGAGGGCGTCTTAAGACCAAACTTAAGGTAATCTTAAGAACAAATTCCGACTATGAATACGGCCCTACATAATTATTTTTTTTTACTAACTACCTTTTCTCGTTACCGATTACTGACTACTCGGGTGAAAAACTGCTTTTACTCATTACTGATTACTGAATACTGACTAACTGACTATTAACTAACTCTCTTACTACTGTTAACTGACTTACTAACTGATTCTCTTCAAGATTTGGTATTATATATACAGAGTCTTACAGGGGGAGGATCCAGATGTAGGTGGTTCAAATATTCTAATTGGTAGGATTCTTTTTCAGGATTATGTGGTGGGTGAATTCTAAGTTTCTTGGGGAAATAGTTTTTTCCTTTTGCCCAATCATACGTTGAGTAATCTGTCAAAAGTTTCTCTGTTTCCTCCCACATTCTTTTAATTTTATCGAAGGGATTCGACCTATCGCGTAGGTTATCTTCCCTTTGGGTTTAAAAGATAAATAATTCTTTATCGTGCTGGACGTATGACGGTATTGTTTGCAGATAGAGGAAACGGTTATTTATTTTTTTGCTAATGTTTGGATTCTTTATTATTCATTTCTTGTGAGAAAACGTGAAACCTTGCTTCGAATCCGAGTTTGTTTTTGTATTTATACGTTAAAAATTTATGGTTGACTCGATATTCAAAAGGTGTTTATTCTCGATATTCAAAAGGAAATAATCAACTTGGTCGTTTCGTCCATCTATGTTCGTCGTCACATTTCTAACAGACTAATCCTAGACGCATAAAAAATTATCGGAGATCGTTGGAACCGAATTTCTTTTATTAAGTTATTTGTTTCTTTAACGAAGGGAAATCGTGGAGTCTGCCGGACGTAACATTCCTTTATTCTGAATTTTAATATTTTCGTTAGGTAAAATATCTGTTATAAAATGTGATCCTGAATATTGATCTCCTAATTTTCCTTTTTTAGGTTCACTTAATAGAAAAACCTCGTCATTTATTTGAAAAGTCTGTGGATTAATATTTCTATCATAATAATGTTTTGTTTTGATTTTTGATTCAATTAAACATTTTCTTCCTAATTTTTGTAAATCGTGTATATTTGATATTAATTGGGATAAATAATCATCAAATGTTTGTTTTTTGTTATAACTTCTATTATTTCGCTGGACGGTTGTCTGGCTATTTTGCCAACTACCAACTCATAAGGAGCATATCCAGTCGATTAGTGAGTACTTGTATTATATGAAAATGTTGCACATTCAAGTAGTTCATTCCATTCTGTAAATTTATTTACGTATTGTTTTAAATATTCAATTAATATTAAATGTGACCTTTCTAAAGCTCCATTAACTTGTGGATAGAAGGCCGTTGTTTTAAATTGTTTAATTTTAAATTGTTTTGCAAATCTTTTCATTAAATTACTAGTAAAATTTCTTTCTTGGTCTGTTAATATTGCTTTAGGGGCTCCGAAAAAAAAACATGAAATATTTTAATATTGCGTCAGCAACTTTAATTATTGATTTGAGGTATTACAAGAGAAAATTTTGTAAGATAGTCTTGTATAGTTAATATGTATAAATTTCCTTTTGATGTTTCAGGCAAAGGTCCTACTATGTCTGTTGAAATTTTTTCAAAAGAAGAATAAGGAGTGTCTGTTATTATTATTGGCTGTTTAGATTTTACTCTTACTAGTTTTTTTATTTCACATTGCAGACATTGATTAACATAATTTCTAATATCGTCTTTAATATTATTCCAATAAAAATTTTGTCTTATTCGATTATAGGTTTTAGTTATTCCTTTATGACCACCTATTTTAAATGAATGAGCTTCAATAATATCTTTCCTATTATTAATTTCTGGTACTTTTACTAAACGATGACAAATTATTATTTTGATTTGAATTCCGAGAATTGATTCACGAATAAAGCTTAAAATTTCGTTCCACAAGAAATTACCTAACTTTTGTTTTGGCTATATTTATTATTTTGATCGAATTTTTGGTAATTATTTAGATTAAGGAACACTGCGCCGATGACCTCGACCTTGACATATGTTGTGAAAGACATGACCCTGAGTAACTTTTCCTTACAACTTAGGCTGCGTTCCGATATGCACTGCCAGTACTGAAAATCTATAGTTCACGTCACATACACTATAGAATTTCAGTACTGGCAGTAAATATCGGAACGCAGCCTTAATCGGCGGTCATTGTTCATTAAAAAGTTATTAACAAAAGAAGTTTATGTAAAATAGACATACATACACATGCACACACACACACACACGCGCGCGCGCGCACGCACGCACGGGGAGGTGCAAAAAGGACCGCGTGGGCGGGGGAGGGGATCAAGAGAGCTCCGCCCCCTCCCTGTAATTTTTCCTAACTCTAACCCACCAATTTTACGTCACTATTTAGTTGATGTGAAAACATTGGAAACGAACAGCGTGAAAAGTCGCAAACCCATGATGTAGTACAGTACAAGCGTGAACGTTGTTTAATCGAATACAATTAAAAAATTAAACATTTGAGCTCAGCATTTTTCTTGATTTTTGCCCTTTCATTGACTTTCTACGCGAAGCAAACTCATTCGACACTTTTACTGTAATATTAATAAACTTGAACGTAAAGTAAACGACGTCCACACTTGTACTGTGCCACATGGGTTTGCTACTTTCCACGCTGTTCAATTCCAATGTTTTCACATCAACCAAATAGTAACGTAAAATTAGTGGGTTAAAGTAAGAAAAATTACGGGGAGGGGCTCCGCTCCCCCCCTTCCACACGTTCCTTTTTGCACTTCCCCGTGTGTGTGTGTGTGTGTGTGTGTTTTACATGAATATTTTTCAAACTTTTTTTGTTAATAACTTTTTAATGAACAATGACCGCCGATTAAGTTATAAGGAAAAGTTACTCAGAGTCATGTCCTTGACAACATATGTCAAGATCAAGGTCATCGGCGCGGTAATGTAAATAATTACCGAATTTTTTTAAATTACTTAGCAAAATTTATTTGTAAATTCTAATAAAATTTCTTTAGTTATTTTTTCTTTTGTATTTTCTTTACAAATAAAAGTTAAATGTATTTTGTTTCCCTTTTTAAATATTTCAAAATTTCCTACCTTATTTTCTTTAACTCTAGGTATTAAATTTTGCTTTTGAAGTTGTTTCAACTCCTCATCACAAGGTTTTCCATCCGCGGTTAAAAAATACAAATAGTTTTCTTTTCTCATATAAATTTGATCACGACTGTTTATTATACTATGTTTTGGTCCACGTGTTATTATTTGTCTTTCAATATCTGTTTCTTCGTCCAAATTTATTTCGTTATATGTTTCATCAATGTCTTTATCACTATAGTCGTCGTCACTGTCTTTGTCATTGTTATCTTTTTCTATTCCTTCTTCCTCTTCTTCGTTTTCTTCCCCGCTCTCCTCGTCAAAGTAATGAATTTTATTTAAACTCTCACTCTGATTAGTTTTTTCATCTTCATTTTTTGTTAGATTGTTTATTATTTGTAAAAGATTAGGTGGTATAATTACACAGGCACACAAAAAAAAGTGGTTGGTCCGGCGGACTAGACTAGTCAATTCTTATGTATTTCGACCCGCTGAATCCGAATCTTAGGTCAGAATTGCAAAGTTAGCTCGTATTTTCTAACCTAAAAAAAAATTTTTTTTAAATGTTGGTCCGGCAGATTAGACTAGTCTATCCTTATGTATTTTGACCCGCTGAATTCAAATCCTAGGTCAGAATTTCTGAATAGGCTCATTTTTTCCTAACCTCAAAAAAAAATTTTTTTTATAATGTTAGTCCGGCGGACCCAAATAGTCTAACATCATGTATTTTGATCCGCTGAATTCAAATTCAATGTCAGAATTGCTGCATTGGCTCATTTTTTCCTAACCTCAAAAAAATATTTTTTTAATCTTGGTCCGGCGGACCAGAATAGTCTATTTTTATGTATTTTGACCCGCTGAATCCAAATTCAAGGTTAAAATTGCTGAATTGGCTTATTTTTTTCTAACCTCAAAAAACACCTTGTAAAAGCAGTTTGGATCACAAATGTATAATCCGGAACATGCAGGCTTACATAACCACATTACCCGGGGAAAATTCAATACATATGACAAGTTTGAGCTTCTGTGAATAGCGTAGAAAATTCACTCCCTTTTTCTATTATATCTCTTTTATTCTCGAAGGTTCTGTGCAATGGCTTTCTCTTACGTTTCTTTCCTTTCACAGAGATGTCACGTTTGAGCGTCCAGCAGAAATCAGCCATCATATTCACATCCCACTTGCCTTGCTATCGATACTCTATTTCCTTGATGTCTTGATGAAATCTTTCTCCCTGTTCTTTACTATAATCACCTAGATTTTCTGGGAAGTAGTCGATATGAGAATCTAAGAAATACAACTTAAGATTCATTAGGTAACCTAGTTTTTTATAGTTCTCTATCATTTCTGCTCATTCTTTCTCTGTAATTTTAACTTTTGTGATTTCCTAAAAAATTTTCTTCGGGTAATGTGGTTATACAAGCCTGCACGTTCCGGATTATACATTTGGGATCCAAACTGCTTTTACAAGGTGTTTTTTTGAGGTTAAAAAAATGAGCCAATTCATCAATTCTGATTTGAATTTAAATTCAGCGGGTCAAAATACATAAAAATAGACTATTCTGGTCTGTCGGACCAAGATTTAAAAAAAAATTTTTTTTGAGGTTAGGAAAATATGAGCCAATGCAGCAATTCTGACATTGAATTTGGATTTAACGGGTCAAAGTACATAATGTTAGACTATTCGGATCCGCCGGACTAACATAAAAAAATTTTTTTTTGAGGTTAGAAAAAAATGAGCCAATTCAGAAATTCTGAGCTAGGATTTGAATTCAACGGGTCAAAATACATAAGGATAGACTAGTCTAGTCTGCCGGACCAACATTAAAAAAAAAATTTTTTTTTAGGTTAGGAAATGCCAGCTAACTTTGCAATTCTGACCTTGGATTCGGATTCAGCGGGTTAAAATACATAAGGATTGATTAGTCTGGCCCGCCGGACCAACATTAAAAAAAAAAATTTTTTTGAGGTTAGAAAATGCGAGCTAACTTTGCAATTTTGACCTTAGATTCGGATTCAGCGGGTCGAAATACATAAGGATTGACTAGTCTAGTCTGCTGGACCAACCACTTTTTTTGTGTGCCTGTGTTATTTGTGAAGTGTTAGTGTTATTATTGTTACCGTTTCTTAAAGGTGGTGTTTCAGTTTCATGTGTTGTTTCTCGTATGTCATTTTAATGTTGTTTGTTTCTGAATGAGTGTTATTTGTTTCTACGATTGAGAAAGCGTTGTCCGTTTGATTTGTTGAACAATTGTGTATTTCTGCTTGAATTGTGTGTTCAATTGATAATGGTTCTTCTAATTCTCTGAGAGTAAATGGGATGCTTTCTCCTTTTGATTTTTCAAAATTTGCATTCTTGAAACGGTTGGTTCAGGTTCTTCTACCATGGTTCCCCTTCTTGGTGAAGCTGATAAAGGTTTAGGATTTGCGTTTCTTTGTCTTGCTTCATCGTCCTCCGGACACTTTTCTATTAGGTCATATAAAGAATTTATTGAATATATATTTGTCGTAGGATTTCTGGATAAAGCATCAGCATTTTTATTTATTTTTCCGGGCTTATAAATTATTTCATAATCATATTCGGCTAATTTAATCCTCCATCTTGCTAAACGTGAGGTTGGATCTTTAATTTTATTGATCCAAGTTAACGGTTTATGATCTGTTACTAATTGAAACTTTTTCCCGTAAAGATAGGGTCTAAAATGTTGTACAGCGTATACTATTGTTAATAGTTTTTTTTTATTGTGGAATAATTCTTTTCAGCGTCGTTTCGCGAGGCGTAACTAATCGGTTGATCTTTTCCTATCTGTCCTTGACTTAAAATTGCTCCGATTGCAGTTCCGGATGCATCGGTTGTTAGGAGAAAAGGTTTTGTAAAATCTGGATATTGTAATATTGGTGCTTGACAAAGTGCATTTTTTAGTATATCAAAACTCTCATTTTCTTTTTTTCCTCAATTAAAGACAGATAGGGGTTTGGCTATTTTTGAAAATCCTTTAATAAATCTACGACAGTATCCTGCTAATTCAAGAAATTGTTTTACATTTTTAGGGGTTTTAGGAATTGGACAATTTTTCGCTGCTTCTATCTTTTTAGGATCTGATCGGACTCCATTTCTCTAATTACATGTCCTAAATAAGTTACTTCTTTTCTTAATAATTCACATTTATCTGGCTGTAATTTTAAATTTGCTTTACGCAATCAAGACATTAATTTTTCAAATTTAATTGCATGTTCTGTTAGTGAACTCGAATATAATACTATATCATCCAGATATACAATCATTTCGTTCCCTTAAATTCCTGTTAAGACTAAATCCATTAATCTTTGAAAAGTCGCAGGCGCATTTTTAAGTCCAAAAGGCATTCTATCAAATTCATAATGACCATGAGGTGTTGTAAATGCTGTTTTATAACTATCTTCCGGATGCATTTTTATCTGATGAAAACCTGATGCAAGATCAAATACCGAAAAATATTTCACGCCTCCCAGCTGATCTAATATCTCTGTTATGTTTGGTAGTGGATACGCGTCACTACTGTCTTATCATTTAGGTCACGGAAATCTAACACCATTCTCCATCTCTTATTCCCTTTCGAGTCTACTTTTTTGGGCACAATCCATACAGGCGTATTATATAGTGATTTCGACGACTTAATTATATTGTGTTCTAGTAAATCATTAACTTGTTTATTTATTTCATCTTTATGCACACTTAGAAATCTATATTGTCGCCTACTGATTGGAATATCATACTTGTCGGAATTCTATGCTTTAGAACGTTCGTATGCCCGAGTTTTTCTTCGGGTAAATAAAAATGATCTGCGCTCTTTTCTATTAAATCTTCAATGTTCTCTTTCTTCTGAATTTAAATGTTCTCTTTTCTATTTTCTGATTTAACATTAAAGCAAGATTTAAGATTCGAGTTTGAAATGTTAATTGATCTTTCTGAGTTAGTATTTTGAATTTGAGTTTGAAGAATTGAATCACCTAAATGATTCTGCGTTGAGTTAAGTTGAGCATTTGAGTTTGATTTCGAATTTGTAATTGAATTACCTAAGCAATTCGAGTTTGTATTCGAGTTTGAGTTTAATTCTGAATTAGAAATTGAATTACCTAAGCAATTTGAGTTTATATTTGAATTAGGAATTTAATCAATCTCGAACGAACTTGAATTTAAGTTAAAAGTTTTATTGATTTCAAACTTATATATTTTGATTTCGGGAATATACACCCTTTTTTCTTCATCATTGGTATTAATAACTTGTAAATATGCTTTTTCATCTTTAACTGAGACTAAAGCTTCTCCTAAATAGATTCCTTCCGTTACATTTAATCGCGGAACGTATCCTTCTTTTAATTCTGGATTTTTTATTTTTATATGCATTACTGAGATAGCTCTTGGAGGAATTCAAAATATTCCTTTTTTTCAAAAGGTATACTTATATTTTCCCATTCTAATTGATGTTGCTCATAATTGACTTTTGCTTGAAAAAAATCTGTTCCCAAAATGCCATCTTGTGGAATCGGAAAGTTTTCTTCGACCAAATAGAATGCGACTGAACATCCTAAGATGTCTACTTGTGCCTACCCTAAGGCGTCCACATGGTGCGTCGTGATTCCGCAAAGTTTTAAAGTTTTCTTCCTATCTACTATGGTTTCGGGTGTTATAAAATTCCTTTTAATAATATTTGGCCCAGATCCGCTATCTACTAAAAATTTTAGATTATTGGTAAAATTTTAACTATTTAATTTTATGGATGGGACCTCCTCTATTTGAGCTCTATTTACTGTTCGGTATTTGATTCTGATTCTCCCGAAATTATTCGCGTGGGGCGAATCTTGACATTTCCCGGGGTCGCCCCTGTCCTCTCGGGAATCTTTTCGTTTCCCTGATTCTGCGCGTTCTGACGAATGCTATTGTTATATATTCTTTTTCGACATTCTTCAATCAAGTATGACCAATCTTTTTACAATATCTGCATGTTATTACATTTAAATTTGCATTTTTTTAATTTTGTGTATTACCGAAAGATGTTGATTGTCTAATATTGTTATTGTTATTATTATTATAGTTCTTAGTCTGAAAATTAGATTTATTCTGATTTTGATTTTGATTATTTTCTCGACGCTTTATTTGCCAACATTTCTCTGGTATGTATGACCCTTCCTATTGAAATATTGACATGTTACGGTTTCGCCTTTCATATATCGCACCGGAGCTCATTTCTCGGTTGTCGTGTTCTCTGCAAGTACTACGTGTCTTATCATATTAGCGGTCTCTAATTCTCTTTCAGCTTCGATTGCTCGACTTTCTACTTCTTCAAAAATTCCTTCTTTATTTATTATTATTTCTTTATTTAACTTGCGTGAAACTCAATTTCAAATGTTTATCGATTGAATTTCGAAACTTATTTGTCCAGTTTCTCTTTTTTGAGCATCTAATATTCGTTTACCTAATTCGCGAACTCGATTTGCATATGTCACAACCTTTTCATCTTTCTTTTGACACAAATATGTTAAACGTCCTTGAGCTTCATATACTGTTTCCCTAAGCCCGTATTTAGTTCTTAAAAAATTCTACCAATTCCTGCATTGAATTAAAAGTTTTCCCCAAGATAGTTTTATGCGCTTCGCCCTTTAATTTGTTTCGAATCGCTCGGACTAAATTTATTTCTTGTATAGGCGTGATCATGCTGAGCGCTTCCTCACAACCCTCGACAAAATACACTGGCGCAAAAAAAACGAAACAAAATTTTTGACCGATTTTTAGGCAATATTCAAAGTGATGCAACTTTGCGAAAAATCATCAAAATTACATGTACTTTTTTTTAAATTAATGGGCAAAGACTCTACTTTGAAAATCCCTACGCGAAAGTTTGATTTGTTAAGTGCGAACCTTTTGTATCGCATGAAAACCAAACATGTGTTTTTTAATTGAAAAAAGTAAAAGTTTATTATTATTTTGCACAAGTTTCTCATTAAAATCTTGCTAATATTAATTCAGATTCTTAAAGTTTATTCTTTTCTAAGCAATTAAAAAAAAAGCATGTCGATACGATGTTTTTTGTTGATTGCACACGAGTTTAAAATTTGCTCTGCATTTTAGGGTATTTTAGCAAGTAAATACGGTATTTTTTGAATATCATGAATTTTGAGTATTAAGATGATATTGCACATTGATTTTATTCGTGTTGAACTCAATCATACCGCAGTCATCAAAGTGACCCGATCTGCATCACGTGGAAAATGACGATCGGATTTTGTACGTCATATGGCCCTGAAAAGGCTGATTTTTTAAAATAAAATTTAAACTTTTACTTTTTATGTATGAGTATGTGTATATGTATGTTTACGTGTACGTGTGGGTTTATGAGTATAGATGAATGTGATCTGTTGACTTCAGTGAAATTGGTGCATCAGCTATTCGTTATATTCAGATCAGTAAGTACAAATTTCCACCGATGAATTTCAGAGCCACATGATGTACAAAATCCGATCGTCATTCTCCACGTGGTGCAGATCGGATCACTTTCATGACTGCGGTATGATTGTGTTTAACACGAATAAAATTAATGTGCAATATTATCTTGATATTCAAAATTCATGATATTCAAAAAATACCGTATTTACTTGCTAAAATACCCTAAAATGCAGTGCAAGTTTCAAACTCGTGTGCAATCAACCAAAAACATCGTATCGACATGTTTTTTTTTAAATTGCTTAGAAAAGAATGAACTTTAAGAATCTTAATTAATATTAGCAAGATTTTAACGAGAAACTTGTGCAAAATGATAACAAACTTTTACTTTTTTCAATTAAAAAACACATGTTTGGTTTTCATGCGATACAAAAGGTTCGCACTTAACAAATCAAACTTTCGCGTAGGAATTCTTAAAGTAGAGTCTTTGCCCTTTAATTTAAAAAAAAGTACATGTAAGTTGGATAATTTTTCGCAAAGTTGCATTACTTTGAAGATTGCCTAAAAATCGGTCAAATTTTTTTTTTTTGCGCCAGTGTATATAAATGAAATATTTCCCCCATCAAAATTTGGCACTGCTTCTAAAGCATCCTGTAATGAAAAATGTAAATAGTTACCTAATGTTCCTTCATTAATTACCATTCCTGCTGGTCCTTGATTTGATGGTATTCCTGTTGAGCGTTGATTTTGTTGTAATTGTTGAATTATTTGTTACTGTTGTGCAATTATCCTTCGATTTTCTTGCAGCTCCATTTTTTCTAAATTTCTTTCTGAAGATTCTGCTGGTTCCGGAGGTGGTGTCCGTATCATTTTAGAAGTCATGCGTCGCGATTTGTTCAATTAAAAAAATTATTTGCGCTAACCGACAATGGATTATTCTGTAGGCGGCGTTACAATTTGAGTGATAGCTGCTATTGTTGAGTCAAAATGATTATACTTTTCTTTTCCCGAGTCTTCTAGGTATTGTAGAAAGTCGTCGCGGATAATATTACACGTTTGACAGTCTTGATACAAACGCGTTAACGGTAATATTAGGTAACAATTTGCACATTCTTCGAATAGTACGCGATTTCCGAAATGTAAATAATGCCGATATACCCAACTAAAAGAATTTGATTCCGGCTAATCTTCGTGGCACTCGTCGCAAATAATTATATTACTGTCATTATCTCGAAAAAATAATGCTACGGCACAAAGTGGTTTCTCTCCACTCGGCGTATGATTCTTGATGTAACACTCTAGGATTACGCGCAACACGATAAGGCGGGCACATTTCCTTTAAAACATCACGGATAAGAGTTTATTTCATTGATTCTCACAAACGTTTTGTATCCCACCGCTGTCACCAAAAATTTACCTCCTGCCACGTTCTGATTTTAATGTCCGTTTTGAATCAATACATTTAAATAATTTACTCGGGGATGGACAAGTTTGTGAGAAAATTAATCTTCATCAAAAAGATAACGAATTTTATAAATTTGGTAACGACGATCTGTTTTCTTGATATTTTTAAAATGAGAAAAGTTAATTTCAAAATCAATCCTGATAAGTTTAATATTTATTTTGTTCTTTAAGTTTTTCAGAAGATTGAGTTAAAAGTTTATCTAATTCAGTAATTAATATTAGAGGATCGCGATTTGAGATTATTGCTTGATTTTTTTGATATCTCAATCTTTTAATTACACGTCTACCATCCTTTTTGAGCATTAAATATTTTATAGTTAGATTTATATTAATAATACTCAGTTGCCACACCTGAGGAAGAGTCAGGATTCAGGTCTGTTGCCACGCTAACGTCAGCGACAGGACCCGAAAGATCTGTTTCAATGCTCTCGGCAGCGACAGAGTTTGATTTGATCTGTTGCCACTCAAATGGCAGCGACAGAATAAGAAGGGAATTTAAAATGATCTTAAAAGAGAAATCAAGTTAATTACCTTTATTCCGAAAATCCGATTTCAAAACAACAAACCCTAAGGTTTAAAATCCGAATGATGCTATAGGCTAACTGCAGATCAAAAGAGTCGCTCGGTAAAACTAAGATTTAAAGATTTCGACAAAGATCGAGATTAAACTGTACTGAGCTGAACTGAGCTTAACGATTCTAACTCAACTCTGCTTAAGCGTTCTGATTCCCTTATTTATATCTAATTTCCCTTTACTTTTTTTCCCCTACGCAAGCTTAATTCCTAGTGGAGGAGGAAGGTTTTGTTTCAGGAAGGTTTTGTCTCTTTGTAACCCTATGCTCAATCGATTTCGATTCCGATATCGACCTGCGCCTGGTATCGCCGGTAACCAAATAAGAAATCAATACTCATGCATTCCAATATTAAGATTCAGCTTAAAATAATTATTACAATTTAAGTTTTAATGTTCCCGCGTACGTTACACGGAACATAAAATCTTATTTACAGAAAATTAATCGATTTTCTGTAATATGTTATAATTATCAGGTAATTGATAAAAATAATAATTAATTAATTTTTTATAAATCATTGTCGTGAATATTGATATACTGATGTTAATAATATCCCTTAAAGAATATTCTAAAATAAGTAAACATATTAAGCAAAAGAAATAAAGAAACTTGACCCGAAAAAGCAAAATTCACATTTGACAGAAAAACAAAAGACAAAAAGCAAAAATTCATAACAATTGATGATAGTAGCAGAAAAGTAGAATGTCTAGGCTGCGTAAAATCGACGTTATATCTTCCTTATGGGACATAAAATCTTCTTTACAAAAAATAAATCGATTTTCTCTAAAATGTTATAACGAGCTGTTCCTCCGCTGCCGCCAAGGCAGTGGCAAGGACAAGGCTGTTACCCCCTACCTCGTGCGGCTCCCACCGCTCTTCTCTACTCCCCTGACCACCGGGTGGAGGGTATATAAGCCCTTCACCAGCGATAAGCTATCAGAGCTTCTCCGGCCTGCGTAGTAAGCAGACCGTACTTCTTGGTGGATTGAACCGCATTTCCTCGTGCACATACTGAGCGCCATAACCTAGAAACTCGATCCCATCTTGGCATGCAGTGAGTGCCTTCTTGGCCGCGCATTGAGTGGCAAACACACTGACCCGATCCGCACTTGAGCCTCAGCCACATACTGAACGGTCACGCGTCGTCCCGTTCCGGGGACCTCGCATTGAAGGGTAACCGGCACCGTGATCTGTCACCCACGCGGGGTGATAAGCGATAACGTCGACCGAATCAGCTGATGCGCTGAACAGCTGAGACCAGGTAAGCGTATCGTGCCGCCAACCAGACCGCTTCACGCTCCGCCGCGTCACCAGCCAGGCTGGCCACCGCACCACAGTATAAGTATATACAGTAGCGACAGTGAGCGTCGGGACCTTTGAAGTAAGTAGTAATTAATCACGTGACCGTCAGCCATGTTCCTGGTTGTACGAAAGCGCTTTATTTGAACAATATTAAGAGACGACGTAGTAGTATCTCGCGCATAGTATTTTTCAGATTAAATTTAATTTAATTTTTATATAACTATATTACAATTTTTTTTGTATAAGTATATGTAGATTAATTTTTTATTCCTAATGTCAGTATATTTTAGTAACGTATTAATGGAATTATAAAATTAAAAAAATATTAAAGTGAATAAAAATGACTGTAGTCTCATTTTATATGTGTATATATATGTATATATAGATATATATATATATATATATATATATACGTTAGTGTGTACGTACATTTTCATTAAAAGGAAGATCTTTTTAATAGGAAGATCTTTAGTCCCCATACAATTTTTTTGTAAATTTACAAAACCTTTTATATATTAAACATACATGTATATTTTCATATTAAATAGAATATTTTCGTATTAAATAGAATAATTTATAAATCGTATTTGATGAATACTGATAAGATTTTTTGGCGGTTTTTCCTTAGCCTTGTGACCAATGTCGGTATTCTGTACGAGTTTCGCCAAATAAAATATTTTATTTCAATTTAAATATACGTTTTATTCCAAAAATTTACCTTTTTTCGTTTTTAAGTTGATTTTTATTATTAAATGCAAATTATTTTTAATTCCTTAATTTATGTTAAATATATATACACAAATATACATGCAAACGATATGCAAATATATGCGTGCGTGTTAAATATATAAAAAGTGTTAACGTTGTAACCGTGAACTTTAAATTTTATTGGCCACGGATAGCCGCGGGAATTCAGGGTTCGGGCGGCGGACTGGTTGAGTGAGTAACGAAGGCAAATGATATATGCTTAATACTATATTTATTATACTCTAAACCTAATTACTATTTACAACGGTCCCTATGCTAATACATACAATCCTTAAGGCTAGTATCTCGCTGCTCATGGCAGTACAGCTACGGCTGTGCGGTGCGAGGCGGCGCTCGTGTCGGTCGTGGTGGTAGCCGGATTGGCTGCGGTGCTACGGTAGCGATTGCGCGATTACAGCTACGGCTGTGCGGCGCGGCGCTCTCATTCGCTGAGTCGGTCGGGCGCGGCGCTCTGGTTAGTCGCGGCGGTGCGCGGCTGCGCGGTACGGCGCGGAGCTTGGCTCGGTAGCCACGGTGATCAGCTGTGACCAGGCAGATTTCCAGATTTAGTACCAGCATATCAGAAAAGATTGAGAGTCGACACGGCCATGTTTTAAGTGTCCTTCAGCGCCCTCATGATATTAACGACGTGGACATGTACTACATAGTCAATGTTTACGTTAGGGCCAAAGATAACGCATATCTGTACAATTTTGATTCCGTTCCGTACTATTGTGCACGAAATGTCCGCGCGATAACACAAAGTTATGCAAAATTATTTCAAAGATCTATGACCGGATGATCGGTTTTTGCATGCTATTATTATCAACTCGCTCGATCTTATTATTGTCTCGTTCGCCTACATATAATCTCCGATAGGAAAAGATTTATAAAATTGTATGACAAAAAAATTGTAAAAGATTTATAATCCGTCATTAGGAGGGCATAGTTGAGAAAATAAATGTAGAAACATTAACCTTTTATAAAATATTAATAAATGTTTGCGCAATTAAATTTTGAAGTGATATGTTGGCATAACAATAGCCATATGGTGAATCATCTTAACAACATATTTGCAAAATTAAATTTAGAAATAAATTGTGTAATAATTGAGAAAAATATTTCAGTCGTAACATCTTTAAAACATTTAGAAATATAATTGTGCATAAAAAACTCAAATTGTTCCCTATTTATTCCTAAATTATAATGCACAAATATTGAAACATGGAATGTGTAATATTGCATGTTTCAATATTTCTGCATTATAATGTAGGAATGATTTAAGAATCTCTGACCGCTATTACTATCAATGAGATACTTAACTGTCCAACGGACGCATAATCTGTCAGACAAATTACCTTTTTTTCATCTTTATCGAATGTCTAATGAATAAACGATATATGTTAAATTCATTATAACACCTTTTCATATTAATTTTGAATTAAATATTGAAGATTAAATGCTGTAAATATTGCACATTATTATTGTTGTATTATATTGTGAAAACATTGATGAAGATTATAATGCGATAATTTTAAATGCTGAAATAATTGCAATAATTTGTCTCATGTTTAACAAATATTATTTAAGAATTATTATTCTGACAAACTGTTATGGTGAATCTTCTTAGCACAATCTTTAATGCCATTATTGTGCAATGTTTGCAAAATCTTCCTATCGGGGATAATTATGTTATAAGACCGGCTTATTTAACTTTATTTTTTATTTAACATGTTATTTATTTGGTATTTATTATTGTACGTCTGTGGAAAACTTTATGATGAGGATGGTCGTATAACGATCGATACATCTATAAACTGTGATTTTAATAATCTATCGAGCTTAATTCGAATTGTAAATTATAATAAAAGTATTAATTATTAAGTGGCTTCCACGCCACCCATGAGGTGCCACTAATAGCGCGTTAGGTTTTTTTACGTGGACCTTCGCCAGTAGCCCTATTATACCACATTTAATTTTTTAAGATTTTTAACACATCTTTTTTTTATAGACGTGAGGTCTAGCGTACCAGATCACTTCTCAATTATTGCTTTAACACATCTATTTTTTATAGATGTGAGGTCTAGCGTACCAGACCAGTTTTCAATTACTATTTTAACACATTTACTTTTTATAGATGTGAGTCCAGATAGCACAGAGAGTTCAAAAAGAACTTAATTGTATGTCACCAATTATGAATTCTTTTTGAGATAAAAAAAAATTATTTTATATTTTTATAAAAATAATTCTTTTTGCATCTCGAAAAGAATTCATAATTGGTGATATACAATTGAGTTCTTTTTGAACCCTCTGTGCTATGTGGGAGGTCTAGCGTACCAGACCAGTTCTCAATTACTATTTTAACACATCTACTTTTTATAGATGTGAGGTCTAATGTATCAGACCAATTTTTAATTACTTTAAAAAATCTTACTTGAAAATTTGATGGTTAATTATTATTCATGTAATATCAAAAATAACAATGTTAAAAAAATAATGCATTATTTTTTAAACATTATTATTGCGTATCATTAAACGAGGAGGGACCAGCAGCATCATCACATTCTGCTGAATGTAATGTTAAACAACTTTTTTGTTTTTTATATGGAGTTGCATACAACATTTTTGAATTCATTAATTTTAAATGTCTATCGGTAATAGACATATTTAATGCTGTTTCCTTCCTCGCTTTCAACGCTGATTTGAAAACACATATAGCGTTAACTGAGGTCGATGAAAGTCTGCTCTTTTCTTTACATTTTAAGTTGGATAAAATAGAAAATGATCTCTCTGAGTCTGCATTTAAATGCGAAAGTGATCTAATTGCACTTACAATTAATCTTAAATTAGGATATTTATCTATATTATCACATTTACGTGTTAAAATTTCTTTCCACATATCATCAAAATTCATTGTTGCAAGAGTTTGCTTTTCATCATTTGTATAATCAGCATGCAATGTGAACCATTCTTCCTTTAAATCATTTTCATCAAACTTACTTAAAGTTTTTGCGATAAATAAAACATCATTAAAGGACATTTCTCTATTAATGTCAAAAAGCAACTTGCGGTTGAAAAATCTGTAATTTTTGTAAAAATACGTTATTAATAGGCAATCTCTTTCTAATATCTTCGGCAGCAGTTATATAAAACTGCAAACACTTTTGTCGTATAATTATAATAATATCTTCATGTCCTTGTTCCATTAATTTACAGAGATATTTTTCGCATTCTGATCCTAATGTAATGTTACAGAGAGATTTGTGATGATCTTTTTCATAAAATGATATATTTGCGAGTTTATGGTCTAATAATAATTCCGGTTTTAGAAAATTTTCACAAATTTGTATAAAAAATGTAAAAGATTTCGATTGTAATAAATGAATCTTTGTTTCAATCGCTTGGAAAAAGGCATTAAAAGCATTTAAAAAATTTAAAACATTTTAAAAATAAAAAATATGCTTTTAAGTCTACATTTTGTATTAATGACAATAAATATTCACCCGATTTCGTTTTTTCGCTTACAACCATTTCATTGAGAAAATGTGTTATTGTGTCCCAAGATTCAAGAACTCTTTCAATACATGAATAATGTGTAAGCCATCGAGTCTCACACACTTTCAATATTTTGCGATTTGTATCTTGGAAACAGTCACAAAATTCATTGAAAATAGCCGTACGTTTCGGGCTACTGTTAATATAACTAGCAAGTTTTCTCAAAAATTCATCACAAAAATCTGGTATTTAAGCACATGCAGCTCGTGCAACCAATGCAGCAGAATGACAAGGACATGAAAATGTTAATAAATTTTTGCATACTTCTTCTAATTTCTTTTTAAAAGATAATTTTGTTGTTGCATTTTTAAATCAATACTGCATTATTCCCAGTCATCCTTTTTTCCTTTGGCTGATAAGAAATTGTTTATCTTCTTCGATAGTTAATAATTCAAGAGCATTAGCGTGCATATCGATTAAAATAATAAATCGTCGAATGTCGAAACAAATACATTTTGTTTTAAACTTTCGGACGATAGTTGGGCATTTTTCTGCAAATCTCTCCATTTTTTATATAAAGTTTCCAACTTGTTAATACAACGCGCTGGATCTCGAATTGGGATTCGCGCTTTATTCCAGAAAATTATAATTTCTTTGATAGTTAACACTGCACTGTCTCGTAAATTCAAGTTTACTTGTCGCATATTAAAAAATAGCACTTCCAGCACTTGATGAACTGATGGCAATTTAGTCCCAACAATTTACGACGCATAATTTCCAATTAGAAAGATAAATGTATCTTTTCGCAAAGTACGTTCAGATGACATTATCTTTTTTCATACTTTTCTCGCGACGATACGACTATAAAATTCGATTAACGCTTGACTGGCTTGATTTACCGTTCGAAACCCTAACAACTAAACGAAATAACAGCCGTTTAGGCATCAAATCGGAAAAATTGTTTTAGGCTAATATTTCATGTGTCGTACGATAAGCTGTTTGAACGTTCTCGATTGGTCATAGACTAGAGAGATTTTCGAGTCTCTAGAAATGCTCTATCTTATTGCCAATCAAAAAGTCTAATTAACTTGTCGTAATTAACTACGACACATGAAATATTAGCCTTAGAAATAACTATGTTGCGATGGGAGAGGGAGGCCTAAGGATAAAACAAAGAAAGAAGAGTCAGGAAAAATACATGAACTCCAACGCGGCGTCAAATAGTATTTCCGTTTTATACAAAGAGATAGTTTATACAAGGAAAGCATTTTACAAGATTAAAATTAATATTAATAAAAAATTAATAACAAATTATGAAAATAATTTTGTCATAAAATTTATTTCTATAGTCTAAACTAATCACTAATTTTATATTATCAAGTATCTGTCGGCACATGTTTTTTTTTTCTCCGATTGCAATCAAATTTTACAGAAATTATTTTTTAAATATTTGAAACCATTCTGGGGGGATCGGCAAGACAATATCCAACAAAATTTTTTCACCAAGTACATTCAGTCGAAAAAAAAGCGGTACACCTAGAATTTGTTTAAAAAATCACTAAACTTCCAACGACGATAACTATGCGAGTAATAAAGATAGAAAGGTTTCTAAAAAAAGAAATTAAAGCTTCAAATGTCTACTTAAAAAATCGATTCATTAAAATTTTGCGTGATAATTTTTTTCAAAATGGCGTATGACAAGCGAGAGCATGCGAAATTGAAAAATATTGGTCCGAGTTTGCGACGATCCATGGCGTGAGGAAAGTATCCCAACTTAATTGGATAAAAAGCATGCAATAGAATAGTCTCCCCTTCAAAATTCTTTTTTACTCATCTCGATACAATGATTTTTCGCTGAGATATTGCGCATTTAAAGTAAAAAACTGCCTTTTTATTCAAATGCGCATATCTCAGCGAGAAATCATCGTATCGAGACGAGTAAAAAAGCATTTTGAAGGGGAGACTCTGTACTATCGCATGCTTTTTATCCCATTAAGTTGTGACACGCAACTTGCCATGGATCGTCGCAAACTCAAACCAATATTTTTCAATTTCGCGTGTTTTTGCTTTACCATCCGCCATTTTAAAAAAACGTATGACACATAACTGTGATATAAAGTTTTTTTAAGTGGCAATCCGAATCTTGAAAATGCTTCTTGGAAAACCCTGCTAGCTGCATTAGGTGCTGAGATATTCGATTTTGAATTCTTAACGATGCCCAATTTTAACTGTTGCAAGAATAAAAATTCCGGGTTTCGCTAACAACTATGGTATTTGAAAGCTCAAAACCATCCTCGGATTGTGAGCGTTCGACGTATATGTGCATACGTGTTGTGTAGCTGACGAACCACGGAATTTTACTACTCCAGACTCACATTAACACAAGAAATCTGAGTAGTTACGTGAACGAAGCTTCCTCATTAAAGAATTTTGATATTCGATTTTACCACGTAGAAAAAATTCATTGAGCTTTATCAGCTCCACATCCCGATAGCACACATAAAAATTTAGTAAATTCCCGATATCGCACAGTAAAAAATGCATATTAGTCCGATAGCACACAAAGTAAAAAGCGCATTATCTCGACAGCGCACATCCCGATGACACACATAAAGATGTAGTAAATTCCCGATAGCGCACATCCCGAAAGCGCATATTCCGATAGTTCACATCCCAATAGCGCGAGTGAGTCCCAGATGCGCACAGATCAAAATGGACACAGCAGGCTGAATAAAACGGACACAGTAACAAACGGACAGTATCAATCAGACAAAAATAAATTTGTGCAAAATTTTCAATGAAATTTTATAAGCATGTAGTGTTTACTAAATGTAGTCGAATGTAAACAGGGGAGAGGAGGGAGTGTGGGTGGACCTCGCTACGTGTAGAAAGTCGCAAACTCATGTGATACATAACAAAGTGTGGCCACACATACATACACACACACACACACACACGCACACGCGCGCGCGGGGAGGGGTGCAAGGGGGCTTCGCTCTCGCACCTACCCCATCAATAGGGGTGCCCTGAAAAGTCACAACACATGTGGTAAGTTCGTCTGTTACTTTGTCCGTTTCGCACTGTGTCCGTTTCACTCAGCCTGTTGTGTCTATTTTGATCTGTGCGCTATCGGGATGTGCACTATCGGGTTGTGTGCTATCGAAATGTGCGCTAGCGGAATGTGTGCTATCGGAATGTGCGTTGTCGGGAATTTACTAAATCTTTATGTGCGTTATCGGGATAATGCGCTTTTTACTTTGTACGCTATCGGACTAATATGCTTTTTTTAATGTGCGATATCGGGACGTGTGCTATCGGAATGTGCGCTATTAGGAATTTACTAAATTTTCATGTGTGCTATCGGAATGTGCGCTATCGCACCGTGCGCTAACGAGATCCTTCCAACATTGGGTAACGCTAATGCCGATGGTAAAACCTTTTAATAAGAAATAGTCAGATGAAAGTCGCCTATTTTTATTAGATATGACAATTCCTGGAGCTGATACAGCTCAATAAACTTTTTCTACGTGGTAAAATAGCATCGTTCACATAACTACTCAGATTTGCTTGTGTTAATGTGGAGTCTGGAGTAGTAAAATTCCGTGGTTCGTCAGCTATGCAACACATATGCACATATACGTCGAACGCTCACAATCCGAGAATGGTTTCGAGCTTTTAAATACCATAGTTGTTAGCAAAACCCGGAATTTTTATTCTTGCAATAGTTAAAATTGGGCATTGTTAAGAATTTAAAATTGAATATCTCAGCACCTAATGCAACTAGCAGGGTTTTCCAAGAAGCATTTTCAAGATTCGGATTGCCACTTAAAAAAATTTTATATCACAATTATGTGTGATACGTTTTTTTAAAATGGCGGATGGTGAAGCGAAAACACGCGAAATTGAAAAATATTGGTTTGAGTTTGCGACGATCCATGGCAAGAGGCAAATGTCGCAACTTAATGGAATAAAAAGCAGGCGATAGTACAGAGTCTCCCCTTCAAAATGCTTTTTTACTCGTCTCGATACGATGATTTCTCGCTGAGATATGTGCATTTGAATAAAAAGACAGTTTTTTAGTTTAAATGCGCGTATCTCAGCGAAAAATCATCGTATCGAGACGAGTAAAAACGCATTTTAAAAAAGAGACTCTGTTCTATCGCATGCTTTTTATCCAACTAAGTTGCGATACTTGCCTCACGCCATGGATCGTCGCAAACTCGGACCAATATTTCTCAATTTCGTATGCTCTCGCTTTGTCATACGCTTTGTCATTTTGAAAAAAATTGTAACGAGCCGTTCCTCCGCCATCGTTAAGGCATAAAGATACGAGGCCGTTACCCTCCTACCTCGTGTGGTCCCCTCCGCTTATCTCGTCTCCCCGCACATCTCCGCTCCTCTTGTCGCCAAACGGGGGCTATACAAGCCCTCCGCTGGTGATAAGAAAGCAGATCTCCCCGGTCTAGTGCACTGAGCCGACCGATCCTCTTAGCGAATTGAGCTAAGCCTCCAGAACACGCACTGAGTGCCGAACTTAACCTCACACCGGCTTCCTTGCCAGCGCGCACTGAGCGCTTCCTCGCGCCACATAGTGAGTGGCAGACCACTGCCCCGCTCGTCACCCGGATCCCGGTACGCGCACTGAGCTACCGATCTCGACCGCACACGGGGACCCCGTATTGAGGGGAAACCGCCGACGCGGAGAATCATCCACGCGGGATGATTTTCGACAACAGCTGATCGCCGTGGCTACCGAGCCGAGCTCCGCGCCGCACCGCGCAGCCGCGCACCGCCGCGACCAATAGGAGCGCCGCACCGACCGACCCGGCGAATGGAAGCGCCGCACCGCACCGCGCAACCGCGACCGTAGCACCGCAATCCGGCTACCGCCGCAACCGATACGAGCGCCGCCTCGCACCGCAACACCGAAATTGCACCGCCACGAGCGCCGCAGTCATCGAGACCGGCCGCTACCGCCGATCGACGCACCGACCGACCGGTACACGGGCCGTACGCCCGCGGCAGCCAATCCGGCACCAAGACTCTACGCGCACATGCGCACCGCGACACACGTCGCCACAGCGAATCCGCGCCTCGCACAGCGAGATACTAGTTTATAAGTACTGTATATATTAGATAGGGACATTGTACATATTAGTTAGGCCTAGGATATAATAAACCTATAGCGTTAAACATATATCACTTGCCTCCGTTCATTCACTTAACCAGCCCGCCGTCCGAACCCTGAATTGCCCGCGGCTATCCGTAGCCAATAGTATTCGAAAATTCACGGTTACAAAATTATCACCCAAAATTTTAATGAATCGATTCTTAAAGTAGACATTTGAAGCTTTAATTTCTTTTTTTAGAAATCTTTTTATCTTTATTACTCGCGTAGTTATCGTCATTGGAAGTTCAGTGATTTTTTGATAAATTTTAGGTGTACCGCTTTTTTTTCGAGTGAGTGTATAAGTAAGGACCATCCTAATGTGGTATACAGGTCAAACCGCTTTTTTTGTATGGCTGTGATATCAGAAATTAATAATTTTTTAAAACTCTATTATTGTTTCGAATATTTTCCCAATAAATCAATATTTTTCGAGATGTTCCGTATTTCATGTTTGATTGATTGTAAGTAAAAAATGGTATATTATTTAACTTCGTACCCATTACAATTTTTGTTTAATAGCTTATAAGGTACAACATATGAGAAAACAAATTTGAGGTCAATTTTCCATATGACTAGTGCAAAATCCTTTGTCGTTTTTCAAATTTTTTAATTCTATTTGTAACGAACCTCCCGTCCGCTGACATTACCGACCGCGCACGGCCCGGCCGAACATCCGCCGGGCCGCAAAATGGGCACCGGCCCGTCCTAATCGCCACCTAAAAAGAGCGTCGAGACCATCGTCTCCGCTTCGCGTATTTCCCCGCGCTCTCCCAGCCTCCACGGGAGGGGGGCGAGCGTGAGAAAAACCGAAGATCCACGAGGATCCCCGATCCTCCACCCGGACGGGTATAAAAAGCCGCTCCAATGGAGGCTGCGACACTTCTCAATCCGATCGTATACTGATACTCCGATCCCGACCAGAATACGACCCAGAGAAGCTTCCTGTGATACGGCGATTAGGGTAAAGTGTTCTCTGCCTTAGCCAAGCGCTCTTGGCGCCGCTCGCATCTAAGACTCCTAGTAACGTCTCCGTAGCAGAGGATAGAGCGTCTCCGCCTTCGCCGAGAGTTCTCGGCTACGGATCATCCTCAACGCCTGATTACCCAGCTCGAACACAACGGGGGTGGAGTGTTCTCCGTCTCCCTCGAGAATTCTTGAGATCGATACCGGCGTTTTCCTAGATCATCGCAAAATCTGAAATCATCACGCGAAACATCAAAATACCCCGCGCTTCACGCCTCATACCGCGCACCTCCGTTCTCGAAGCTCCGGCAATTACCACCCGCCGTGTCGCTCGCCTCACCGCGTCACGAAGCTCCGCTTCTCGCCTCAGGGCATTGCCCGCCGGCTCGTCGCCGCACACCGCGACTCTCACCGAGCTGTTTACGCGACCGGAGAACAGCTGTTTCGGCCGAGCGACACTTTGTATATAAAATGTGTAAATACTTGTACATACATTCTTCAGAATAAAATATATTATAACGTTTTATTAAACTCAACTGAATCGAGTCTATTGTCTCAGGGACCTTTCCTACACCCGATTCCGGCGAGCTAAAAAGTCTGCGTAGGAAATACGGTCCGTTACATATTAATAATAATCAAAATTTTAATTGCTTAATTTTTGGTAATCTAAGATGTCCTATTAAAAAATTTTTTTAATTTTGTAAAATTCGTCAATATTAACAAAAAATTATAATCCACAATAAATAACATTTTTCTCACCTATTAATTTGTAATATTGATTATATTTTATGCAGATTTTTCAAAATGTATTACAAATCTGAACCACTTCTAAATAAAATTTTTCAATTTATTTACAATCAAATTTTTTAAAAATTGAAAAAATAAATCTTAATATAAGCAATCCTTTTAAACACGACAGGAAAAGATTAGTGAAGGTCTCCAGAATCCCAGTGTACTATGATATGTATACAAACAATAAATATATATAATAGGTGTGCGTGCGTGTGTATGCGTGTATGTTCGCGCGCGCGTTTGTTGTGTTACAGTAGAGACCAAGACCACGTGATTCACTTCACGATATTTAACTCCAAATCCTTTCTGACCGTTTGCGTACGTGTGCGTGTGTATGTGTGTGTATTTTTTAATACTAAAAATATGCTGTAAAATGATAAAAAAGAACCAATTACTTCATCTATTAGTCTTTATTTATAACAATAACTTTACATTTTTATTAACACAGATATACATGTGGAATATGATAACCAAACAAATCATTTTAATGTACACACTTGAAAAGTAATCTTATTAACGTCACATTAATGAATATCTTCTGGATTAAACATTCCCTGTAAACAATTGTAAAAAATAAAATTTTCTGAAAGAACATTTGATTATAAGTAAGGAGACATTTTAGTCAAGAACATAAAATGTGACAAAATGTGACTTTTTGGAACTTAAAAAATTGGTTTACATATTTGTATTACTACTATTACGTATTTACTTGTATATATGTAAAAGATATCTATGCCTGTTTTGTATAACTAAATCTTTACCACCTTTTATGCACATTTAAACATAAACGCAATGTTTGAAGCTGATGCGATTTCCCAGAAACCGTTAAAAGCCAATTTCAATTTTTGCATATATAAAATATTTATTTATTGCCTAAAATATAAGAAAAATATATAGAATTAATGATAAATATTGCAAATTATTCAAATAATGCGGTTTTAAAAAACAAATAAGGGAAAGGAGGTAAGATGACAACTTTAAAGTTTGTCGATTTTTCCTTTGTCGATTTTTGTGATGGTGTAAAAATAATGATCTATTTTTTTTTTAGATTCACTAAAGCCTTTTGTATCTACTATAAAAATTAAAAACCGTTAAAATTAATTAAATTTTTAAGAAATTTTAATTTTCTAAGAACGTGTCAATTTCGTCGTCTTGCCCCCCTATATGGGTAAGATGACTTTTAATAGCAAAAAGAGTCAAATTAAGTGACATTGTAACCTATCTATTGTTTATCCGTATAAACATTTTCTTATTTATTTAACAATATATTACATTAATAGTACAACTACCTTATTTTTTAAAAATAACGAAATCAATAAATTGCATGATAAAATTTACTTACAGATTACCAGTATAACCAGTATCACAAATTATGAATTTAATTTGCATAATATTAACGCAATTATGTTTGTTGCAAAACATAGTCTGCAAGTACAAATGCGTCATCTTACCCGCAGTCATAGTATTCATTTATTTGCTTCCAATAGAAAGGACTTCTGGATACATGCCGCGTTCTAGTACAGCGTTACGCCGATGTTTCGCAAACGTTGCAGTTTGCATCATCAAAGCTAGAAGCTCCGATACTGAGCTCCCTTGGATTGTAACCGTCCTTATATACCCCTTGTCCTAGTAGCGATTGGGATGAGGGGAAGGGGCAAAGTTATTCGTCTAATAGTAGCACAGATCATGGACCTACCATTGGACAACTGTTGGCCAATCTTAATACAATATTGGCTTACTATTTGCCAATTAATATGTGCTGTTCGGAAATGTTTTTGATCGATCAATTTAATTGATCGAACCCCAGAGTCCTGATCTCCCTTACACACACAAGTGTAATGGAAGTTTGAATTCAAAAAATACTGCGGAAGTGACAAGCCTCAGAATCCCGATTTCCATTACACCCCCCTCCCCCACACACACACACCTACACACACACCCACCTACCCACCCATCCGCCCACGCCCGGGCCCACGTACACGCACACACACATACACACACGCGCGCGCGCGCGCGCGCACGCACAGAGAGAGAGAGAGAGAGAGAGAGAGAGAGAGAGAGAGAATGCGCACACGCATAAAAACAGACACCCTCAAAGTCATTCAACATGTTCATGCAATCATCTAAATTCGGGAACTTTCAGGCCACATGTGCAAAATCCGATCGAACAACTTCCCCGCGGTGCACATCGGGTAACGCTGATGCCGACGGTAATCATTTTTTTGTGCGTGGATTTCCGAATCGCGAGACTGCAGTTTTTTTAATCAAAAATATGCCATATATCCGAAAAGTTGTATTCTTTGGTTTTTTGTTAGAAGAAAATTGATTAATTTACAATAAAATTGTCTTATCAATATTTAAAGTGCAATTTCGACGCCAAAATGACGAAATAAAAAAAACCAAAATGGATTTCGGAGTAATGTGTAAACTGTAAAAACACAAGTCGCGCCATCTGGATTCCACGTCCCAGCTGTTCCACGTTTCTTTATCTATAGATAAAATTTTTTGATATTTTTATGACATGAGAAAATTCAAAAAAGTCATTAAAAATCAGTATTTTTTTAGACTAAAAATTTATTGTTAAAGTTGAGTGTTTGCTCTTCAATTTGCTTTTTTTGTTACTGTACGATGATTGGTTGCCGAAATATGAACCGTCAAATTTGTAAATAACATTTTTTCGAAAAGTGACAATAACTTGGTCCAAAAAATCATAGAGTCATGTAAAAAATAAAATTAAAGCATAAGAATTGAGCTTTTGAGAACAAATTGGTTTCATTTACAAAAAAAAGTTATCTTTGCCCATGCAGTTAAACACAAAAAAATTTTGAAATTTTCCAATTCTTTTTACTCAAAAATTTTTTGAAATAAAAAAAATTTTTAATTTTAACATAAACGTCGAAAAGTAGATATTTTGCCCTTTAATTTGGTTTTTAGAATTTTTTTCTATGACCATTATTCGCAAAGTTGCTGCAGTTTAAGTTTTACGTTTTTTTACCGAAAAAATTAGGTGTTTCTTTAATTTTGTTCCAGAGTGTATATTCGTCTAACCTTTCTATTTAGACCTTTCCCTATGCGTTTCCCCTAGTAGTTCCTCTGCACTTCCTCTCTCGTGATCATATTCTCTCTTAATCTAATTCTACATCTGTTATTCTATTCTATATGTATCTATCTAATTTTACTATCTACATCTGAAAACCGAAGGACCCATTTCACAGCCCTGTCTTGCTCCCATCGTCGTACTGCACACTTATGCCAATCCTTCTGTCCTTACTGTCGCCCTCGTGTCATTGTACCTTCTTTTAATCTTCCCTTCTTCTGACTTCACAGTTCCTAATTCCTCTGGACTTTTAACAGTATCGTAAGCTGCTTTCCAATCCACCCATAAAGTGGGCAAAAAACCTTTTACTTCTCTCTCCCTCTCTGCACAGTATGGGTCACAATAAATAATGTCCCTTACTCCTTTATCTTGATATCTCCTCTTGTCTCTTCTCTCTCCTACAATTCTGTTGCATCCAATAGTTTCACCAAGCGGATTTTCCTTCTTCCTTGCCTATGTTGTTTCTTATTCACTCTTTTTCTCCTCTTTTCCTAGTTATGTATTTCCAATCCCATTGCCTTTACAGACTTCAAACTTTAAAATCTATTTCCTCTCCTTTCTTCATTTCCTTTGTTTTGCTTCTGATTCAGAAAGCCCTTTAGTTTACTCTTCTTCTCCAATTGGTTTTGTTGTGAGTGTGATGCACTCACACAAGAAATGTCGCAAGCGATATAAGGTGTCAAATGACAACCCGCGCGCGGACATCGCCCGGCCTACATACCTGGCGTTGCACCAGGCAATGCACCCGGTTGCTTAATAAACAACACCCAAAATCTCCTGATTTTGGGGTGAAATCTGCATAACTAGCAATTGCTGGCTAAGCAAGAACATTGACCAAAGGCCAGTGACCGGAAAGTACCCTCCCCGGTTATACACCAAAAATCGGTGTATATAAACACCGAGGTACAGACAACGAGCGGGCTTTGCTACACATTATACAGCGACAAACATATGTCGCTCATTCTTTTATATTTGTCACGGGTATTAACAAATCAAATCAGTGTAACTCAGTGTAATCAAGATATTAAATGTATATACATTATTATACGACAATCGGCTACAATCTCTCAAGAAACCTGACACGAGGAGTATCGACGGACGATCCCAAATACCTGTGTCCCTCTATCAAACAAGGGCCACAACAGTTTCTCCAATTAGTTCTCGTAACTCTTTCTTTTCACTTTAAAATCCTTTACATTTTTCTCTTCTTATTTATACAGTATTTATTTTACTTTACCAGATCTTATGATCCGTTCCTTTTCTTTTCTCTATCTATATCTATATTGTTGCTTTCTGGATTGTGTCCTATAATATTCTTCCAGAATTCGGTTACTCGTTACCCAGGATCTCCATTTACCTTTTCCGCCTTTTCCTCTTGTGTATACATTTTGCTTCATCATCCTCTCCTATTCTTGATCTTCTTTCTGCAGTCCTTTCCTCCTCCTCTTCTTTCTGATTTTCAATCTCATCGCCTAGGGGTTGCAATCTGCCACCCTTTTCTCTAACCTTACTCTATTTTTCTTCTTCGTTTTCTTTAACTCATCTTTCTACCTTACTTAATTCTCTCTTAACCGCTCTCTCCAGCCCTTTTGTCCCCCTTTACCTGTTTTTCTTCTTGTTCTTATCTATATATTTTTCCGCGCTCCTGACCTCTTTAGCCGCGATCTTCCTGAGTCTTCCTGCTTCTATCGCGTTTCCTTCAATTCCCCAGCAACTTTACTCTCCTCTCTTACCATTTCCTTCTATTTTTTTCATCCTAAATCTCTAAATACCTACTCTACTCTGTCCTATACACGCATTATCGCCGCCACGCGACCATTCGCTCTTACACAACCTAACCAAGTCCCCTTTGCTATGGAATTTACTTAACTAGCATTTGCTGTCTAAACAAGAGTACAGGCCGAAGGCCTCGGGAGAAATTCTCTAACAACAAGCCGAAAAGCGGTATATATAAGCACCGCGGAAATGAGAGAGAGCAAGCACTATTGCGTATCAAATTAGTGACAAATACATCTTGCTCATTATCACATTTTATTATACTTAATTATTTATTGAAACGGATTCATTACTAACAATACTTATTATAACGGGTTTATTAATTAGTACTTGTAAAGTAAATAGTGTTTCGACCAAATATATCTTTTTTCTACAACTCTCGGTATTATCTCTGGGCAAGCTAATCCAGTGGAGATTTCAGTAGCGATCCTGTACTGTGTCCCGTGATCAGGGGAAGACGTACCCCACAGAACGTAATTTTTAAAATTTAGCAAATTTCCGTGTCGCCCTCGTGTCATTGTACCTTCTTTTAATCTTCCCTTAGAGTAGTCATCTAGAATTATTTCGGACGCTGATTACAAATTCATTATCAGATTTTATCATGATCAGAATGTACTCTACTATTACTAAAGTTTAATGTGTTATTTTCAATTACAGATTCCTAATCAGCAGCCTGAAAAACTTCTACATAATAAGCTCCTAAGATATTCGTTGAATTTAGAATCTTGCGTCCACTATATTAGATCTGCCATTTGGCAATTTGCTTTCATTTGAAAATCAAGATTAACGATCCTTAAAACCTTCAAAATACAAATGTTTAAGTATAGTTTTGTAAATAAAATTTTTTACAAATTTTTTTACTAGAAGTGATAGTTTTATTATGTATATTTATTTTAAAACGTTATTTATTTTATGTAATTCTAACAGTAATTTTATTTTTTAGAGGAACGTTTTAGCACTTTAACGGTTCTAAATATACTATAAGAATATATGAAATACTTGATTACTTAAAAAAAAACTTAGACAATAAGTGATGTTCTGGTGGTATTACTATGACGCAAAGGGTTAACCACAATCTTTCCTTTTTCTTTCGCTCTTTAGTAAATTGTTAATTATGTCCGTTACGTATATTCGAAAAATTTTTATTTATAACCCGATTGATAGAACTCTATGAGTAACTAACTTATACCAACAAGAATTGTATACGTGTGTCAAATATTTACTAAATTATTTAAATAAAACAAAATATAGCTTCTCTTATATTCCTCTTCTCTCCTTTTTTATTTTTAAATTCATAAAACCAATAAACATATTTAGCCTAACTAAAATTTGTATTTATTAATTAAACATGTACAAGTAAATATGTAGATTAAAAAAGCTGGATAAGTATGTGCAGAATTTTATTTTTGAAAAAATTTTCAAAAGACAAACTTTTATGTTCTAGAATAAAATTGTCTCCTTAACCCCTTCAACGGCAATGACATCATATGGCGTAGAAAACTTAGATCATACTACTACCATCTGTAGATTGTTGCTTAGTAACGTGTAAGAGACAGACGGTATTCAATCACGCATGTGACAAAGAAAAAAGGATCCCTCGAGGAGTAAATGTTGTCAAGTGCTTCATTACTATGTTTTGACACATTCTGTTGTTAATAACTGCAGACACTTTGACGTAGACAGTAAAATGTAGAAATAATATCGTAATAGTGATAAATTCTATCGTGCTTTAAATATCAAAGATTAATTAATAGATCCTGAATTTCATAAACACCATAATAATAGCTTTACCGATAATTTGCATAAAATGTTGTACTCATCGACGTAAAATATGTACTGCGCGATGACAGAGAAAACATGTCCGACCAAAAGAGGAAGACAGCGATTACCAGGTAGTAGGGGGTCAAGTGCTGTCTCTGTCAATAATATATACTAATTTCAACGAAACGCCTTCAACGGCAATGATGAACTGCTCGGAGTAGACGAGTTTTCGTCGGGTTCGTGCAGGGGTAACCTCCATCACACTATTTTACTGCTCGCGCTGAATATTATGCCCACCTACCTTTTTAATCGCCAATGTGCGCACTCCGAGCAGCGTCTCTCGTTGAAATTAATATAATAGGACGCTTGTGCATTCCATAGTTAACATTTTTTTGCGTTGCAATTTTTATTCAACGCTAGTGTGTTTACTTCATAGCGACAATTTAATTACGATAAATTTATTAGTTTATATATTTTTTAAAAAACATTGAGACATTTTTGTCAATAATAACCTGATATTAACAATGGTTTCAAATACGCAACATGCCATACAAATACGTAAAATTCCATACAAATACATAACCTGCATATTTTAGTCGAATTATAATTACAATCTATTACTTACCAATAAAACGATAAATTTTGTAATTTGTCAGATCTTTCTTTGCATATAAAACACGTATGCATCAATTAAAAATAATTTTTTTTCTAAACAATCTAGCGAAACACATTACATGTTATACGATTTAATATGCGCAGGTTCACTTATGTCTGTCGATACGTACCAGACATTTACTAGGCGGTAAAAAAAGTAGCCAATAAGAACATTAGACAGAGAAAGCAATTGACCCACACTATGTCTCCTCTTTGTCTGTCTTTGCCGGACACTTTTCTAGAGCTTTTTGCAAAGATTGCGCAATCCATACTTTACGTTGATAGTTAAGACCTTCACATATAAAAGTCCGTAAGAACGTAAAACCTAAGCATAAAACGTAAAATCTATAACTCACAGTTGTCATAAAACATAAAATTCAACCAATAGCAAACACAGAAAGATTCCCTCCCATTTACAAAAGTAAAGTGTCAAAGCGGAATATTCCACTTTGACACTTTACTTTTATAAATAAAAAGGAATCCATGTATTATACGTATGGTACATGATTCAATTTTTAATTTATGAGAAAAGACACTGTTCGAAAATCAGTATTGATACTTCCGTCGACTGCCAGGCGGCAGCATCGGGCTAGACCAACCCAGATCGCTGGCGCAATTCGCGCATGCGTCGGCTTATCTCCCGACTTCACTTCGCATGTGCTCTTGCCCTATAGCGGCTGTTCACGATGTACGTGAATAGTATCGCGCATAGTTTTTTGTGTGTATTTCAACGTGTGGACCTTCTACTATCTCGTGGTTAATCTTAGTGACTAGGATCACGCTCTCTGACAAAAGGACTCATCTCTAGTACATCAACAGCGACCACTCAGACTCACCACGTAAAGCGCATGCCGGCGCCACTTGGTAGACACGGCTCATGAGCGTTATCATCATCAAGCCGGTACCCAATTAATATAATTGACCCGCGCGTGTGATTACAAACTGTTCATCAGTGTAAGACATTCATTTCTAATCCAGACATTTCAAGTGCATTATTATAATTCGATCTGCGATATTATATATGAACTCTCAGACTTGCTCTGAGCATTGCATGTGATTTATACATTGAAATCAATTATATATTATTAAGTCTGAAGCATTAATTCCACAACGTCCTCTCACCTTGCTTCCATCCGTAGCTACCAGCGATCTCGGTACGCGAATCGCGAACAGACACCGAATTTAAAAGTTTCCTAAATTGAAATTTCCTTATTTCTTAGAAAGCAAACATAGCATACGAATAAAAATATGATCTGCTTAGTTAATTAAAGAAATAAAGTCCATATTTAATATATTCATATTCATTTCTATATAAAATCTGATAAATACAAATTCGTCAAAAGCGAAAGTTATATTTGCACGATTCTATCTCTTAGGCAAGCCTAACGAAGTAACATTAAGTTTGTAAATCTACATAATACATAATAAGATGTATAAATCAATAAAATGTAACATTAATAATTCGATCGTATACAAATTCCAAATTAAGCGCCCATTTCATCAGATGCCCTTTTTGATATGTGTTTCGAAAACATTAATTACACAGGCACACAAAAAAAGTGGTTGGTCCGGCTGACTAGACTAGTCAATCTTTATGTATTTCGACCCGCTAAATCCGAAACCAAAATTAGAATTGCAAAGTTAGCTCGCATTTCTTAATCTCAAAAAAAATTTTTTTTTTAATGTTAGTCCGGCGGATTAGACTACTCAATCCTTATGTATTTTGACCCGCTGAAACCCAATCCAATATCAGAATTGCAAAGTTAGCTCGCATTTCCTAACTTCAAAAAAAAAATTCTTTTTAATGTTGGTCCGGCGGACCAGACTAGTCTATACTTATGTATTTTAACACGCCGAATCCAAATCCAAGATCAGAATTGCTGAATTGGCTTATTTTTTCCTAACCTCAAAAAAATTTTTGTTTAAATCTTGGTCCGGGGGACAAGACTAGTCTATTTTTATGTATTTTAAATGTATTTTAAGAAAAAAATGAGCCAATTCAGCAATTCTGACCTTGCATTTGGATTCAGCGGGTCAAAATACATAAGGATAGATTAGTCTGGTCCGCCGGACCAACATTAAAAAAAATTTTTTTTGAGGTTAAGAAATGCAAGCTAACTTTGTAATTCTGACCTTGGATTCGAATTTAGCAGGTCGAAATACATAAGGATTGACTAGTCTAGTGCGCCGGACCAACCATTTTTTTGTGTACCTGTGTTATTAAAAAAAATACGAAACAGTATTATAAAAATTACTATACCAAGGAATTTAGTCCTTTTCAAGTAAAATTACAAAAGAATGTTTTCTTATTACTCTTGCACGCACTTGACAAAAAATTAAATTTTATTTGTGATATCTGTTTAAATTAATCTGACTACGATATAATTTATTCATGTTGTTGACCAATAATGAGACATAATTTGTTTATGAATTCGTTGTCACAACTTGTCTCGCAACAGCGAGATCCTTAATTCTTTTGTAATTCCACTTAAAAAGGACCAAATTCCATAGTCAAAACGTTATGACTTGTAACTAAAATTAAGAATTTAACAGTATGTCAATCATAAAATTGTTTCCCACCAAACACCAAGTTACATGTAACGTACCTGTTAGTTGTAATTTCCCACTCAGCAATGTAATTGTAATATAACACGTGTGTTATATTGCAATTATATTATTGAGTGGGAAATTACAACTAACAAGCACATTACATGTAACTTTGTGTTTACTGGGTTATTTTTAATAATATACATATATACTATATATAATAATATGCTATTATGCAAAAGAAAATACTTTATACTTTAAAATAAACTTTTTTCATATTTTCATATTTCTAAAGGGCCTAGCGGAATAAGCATGTAAAATTTCTCTGCAGATATCGGGTTCAAATTTATATTAAAAGTTTATCAATGTAATATAAAATTTCCTTAAATAATAACTTAATGTTTCTATTGTTTTAAAAGATATAGAGGGAGAAAGGAAAATAAAAAAATCAATTTTATTGAAAACAGCTAGATTAATTTTAATGAAACAAATATGTTATAAATATCAATGAGATTCCTAAAAACTAAAATAAATTGTTGATAAATAACGGGAATTAAAAAGTATTTTAATTTTCAAAAAATTTTTTGTAAGTAATGGTTTTAATTCACACCAACGATATTTAAGAGAAATATTCTCTAGAATATACTATGTAACATATATTTTTGCTCAATTTTTTTCAAGTAGTGTATAGTAAAAAAAAAATATAAATCGCTCTGGTGACGCTGCACTATAGCGCACTACTTTCGACTTTCGTGAACTTGTCACATCATATTTAAAAATTCAAAAGTTTCTTTAGAGTTCTAGTATTCTTTCAAATAATTCTAGAGTTCTCTGTAAGAAATTTGGTAATTGTACAGTATAACGGCAACCTCATCGATTTGGTTATAACTTCATTATTTGTATATTTTGGTACATAGAACACGAATTTGCAAGAAAAAATTGTCGATCTCAACAGGAAAAAAGTTATCAAGCACTAAAGTTGATAGTTGCGTGGTTAGAATTTTTGTCATATCGACATGATGTAAACGCATCTGACCATGCGCAAGGACATAAAAGTGCATAAAATTACAGCAATAGTGTAATACAACTGCAACCTCTGTTAGTTTAGATAAATTGTTACACCAATAAATTGTATTTTGTTTATAAATATTCTATGTATATAAATACTGTTCGAAATATGACCTATTCTTTGTTTTATGTCGGTAAGTCAGAAAATAATAAAAAATGATAATTTATAATATTGTCCATTAATGCGCATGGGCAGTATTCTTGCGGCAATCTTCAATAAGTCTTTTATTTGCACCTTACTTCAAATAATAAACCTTATTCATAACACAAGTTTACTTTGTTATAACTTGTATATTAAGAGCTGTTTGAATATCTAATATATGACGATGTATTCAATAGAACAAATTAACAATAATCCTTGGCTTGCAATTCAAGACATTGTTGGCAATACAACTACGTGGCTAAAATTTTTTCGAAAAATGTTTTGGAACAAGAATTTAACGGATCGTAATCGTATGATACTTGTAAATTTTTCGTATTTGAATGCAATTTCAGAAGAGTTTCTACATGATATTTTAGCTTTTACCCTAAAAAAAAGCATATACAAAAGAGAAAGGGCGCAATATTAAAGATAGATTTCACTATTTAAATCACAAAGTATTTTTTTCTAATTTAATTGATAATTATATTATAAATGTTTACTATGTTTTGTAAAAACTTGGAAAAATTTGACGCAATCGTGTTTATAATTACAGCGTTTGTTTTAAAGACGTGCTAGATTTAAATTTTAATTCATTTAAAAAAAAACAACAGTTTGTGATTGTTATTAAAGCAGGAAATATTTTGTAACATAAAATCTTAAATATATAAAAATAACTATTCCCACAAAAAGTTTGTGATTTTATAATACATAAATGTTAATCTATTGTACAAGGATATAATTCACCAATTATTTAAAAAAATTCCGGAATACGTTCTTAGATTAAATTTTTTTTTTATTAAAAATTCGGCCAAGTAGGCAATTAAATGAGCATCTCTTGTGCCATATCTTGGAATGTTTGCACAAACTTCACGCCAAAGCCTCTCTATATTCTGAGTATGTGCACCTAACAAAAAATTTCAAAATATATTTTTAATTAATATATTATTAATTTTTTTATTTAATGTTTTAAATTTCATACTCATATCTGGATCTACAAAATTCATTGAGTGATTAACAGTAAAATGTAGAAAAGCTTTATTTTGTAAACAATTGTATGCTTTCTAGCAATCTGATATTATAGTGGTGCCAGATAATATACATTCTTTTATTTAATAAACATTCTTTTGATTGTTCAGGAACAGGAACCATAAATACGCGACCATTTCCTCGCTCATAACTACCAAAAATTCATTTTCCGTCAATCAATCACCCTCTATTATATTTTCTTTTTCCAACTTTTGCTTCATCAATTTCCACAATAATATCTTTACCTCTAATTTTTTCAGAATGTTTTTCAACCCAATATATACATACCTAATAATTATACAATTAATTTAATTTATATATTATATAGTTTATTAATTATTAATTATATTTAATATATTATAAATTTTTTAAGAAAGATATTAATACCTCACGACAAAAACTTCGCCAATCAACTATTGTACAATTAGTTAAATCTAATTCATTTTGTAAAAATTCTTGTCGTGATGGCTTTAACATTACAAAATATGTTACAAATCGACAAATATTTTCAACTGAAATCTTGCTTCTATGAAACCACGTATGTTTTCGTACACTTTGTTTGAATGAACATATAACTTTTTGTCTTTTTTTATGTACATTTATTACATAACGCGATTTCGTACATCTAAATGCTAATGTTTCATTGTTTAAATAGATATCATTTCCATACATTTTACATTTTAAAATATTAATTAAAACATTAGATTAAACTAAAAACTCTATTAAACGATCTTGTTTATCAATTAATGCAAAAAATTCGTATAATTTCATAGTTTAATACAAGTTATAACAAGATAAACTTGTATTATGAAATAAGGTCTATTATTTGAAGTAAGGTGCAAATAAAAGACTTATTGAAGATTGCCGCAAGAACACTGCCCATGCGCATTAATGGACAATATTATAAATTATCTTTTTTTTTATCATTTTCTGACTTACCAACATAAAAGCAGAAAATAGGCCATATTTCAAACAGTATTTACCCAGATAGCCAAACCTGCCGAAAGCACGAACTGAAAAATTTTGACACATGCTGGCAAAAATTGGACAGCAAGCAATTACAGTTTGCCGTTTCAACTAACATTAACAGAAACACGACAAAAATGGAGTAGACTTTGCGTCGCAATGTGCCCCCAAAAATGCAGCAAAATACAACAAAATTTAACGACCTTAACATAACAAAAATCAGACATTGTGTGTTGACACAATATATCACTAAAAATTAAGTGAAAAAAAACAGATATGTCATGATGTCACATTAAATTAATAAAATGTAGCTAGAAATTTGACATATTTGCTATCACGCTGCCAGAAACGTGGCGAAGATACAACACGATGTATCACATGAAGTACTGACAACAAAAATGCAGCAAAAATCGAGCAGAGCCTGCCGTCATAACATGACGGCGAAAACGCGGCAGGTAAAGAACGCGAGTTTGCTATATCAGATGTGTGATGGCTCCTGAACACAGGACGCGGCAAAACGGCATCGCGGTGGCTAATCACCGTCTTACTTTTCTTCATATATGTATTAATAAAAAAGCAAGACGGTGATTGGCCACCGCGATGCCGCTTTGCCGCGTCCTGTGTGCAGAAGTCATCACAGATCTGATGTAGCAAACTCGCGTTCTATACCTGCCGCGTTTTCGGCGGCATGTCATGACGGCAAGCTCTGCTTAATTTCTGCTGCATTTTTGCTGTCAGTACTTCATGTGACACATCGTGCTGTATCTTCGTCGCGTTTCTGGTGTCGCAGCGTGATAGCATTTCATGCTTTGTTTTTGCTGTCTTTCTGCGTTTAGAGTTTAATTTGTCAGATTGTTTTCGATATTTAGTACGAATTTGCTGTCATGTTATGGTAGCAGATAATATTCGATTTTTGTTGCATTTGTATCAATATTTTATGTTGATAATCTGTGCTGTTAGAAGCACAGTGCTTAAAGAGGAAGCAGCACATTGAAATCTGCTGCGATATCATGCTCGAGTTTGCTGGCATATTGTCGGCAAGCTGCTAGCATTTTGCTTGCTAAGTATATGCATAGAATATTTATTAACAAAATTGTATTTCGTTAAAGCAAAGAATAAGTCGTATATGGAAACTTTTCCATATACGACTTATTCTCTGCTTTAAGGGAGCGTCCCAGATGCGCACAGTAACAAACGGACACCACCAATCAGATTGCTGGGTTGGTTAGCGTTTGGATGAATTTATAGAATTTGATTGGTGGTGTCCGTTTGTTACTGTGCGCATCTAGGACTCACTCCGCACGCACGCTCTCTCTCTCCCCCCCCCCCCCTCTCTCTCTCTCCCCCTCTCTCTATTGCTGTAATTTCATGCACTTTTATGTCCTTGCGCATGGTCAGATGCGTCTACATCATGTCGATATGACAGAAATCCTAACCACGCAACTTTAGTGCTTAATAACTTTTTTCCTAGTTGAGACCGACAATTTTTCCTTGCAGATTCGTGTTCTACGCACCAAGATATACAAAATAGTGAAGTTACGGCCAAATCGATGAGATTGCCGTTATACTGTACAATTACCAGAAATTTTAAGAGTTCCATTGATTAAATATAAAAAAATTGAATCTAAAGATATTACGCGCTAATCGGATCGTAAAAATCAATTATTTCTTAGAAGTTCTAGCTTGTTTTACAATAGTTCCACAGTTCCTGATAGTTTATATCAATAGTTCTATCAAATAATTTTAAAAAATTTTAAAAATCTGTGATGCTAACCTCCCGTGACACTCCAAGTTTAAAAAAAGAAACTTTTATGGTATTTTTGTACAGTTCTCAAAAAATTCTATAGTTCCTAACTATTTCGACGCATTTTGTAAAAAGTTCCGTCAATTAATTAATTTTAGTTAATTATTTAATCTGGCGCACCATCTACGAGACGTACAGTATGCTGAGTTTCTATTACTTTTTTAACAATTCCCGACAATTCTCACATAGTTCCAACCATTTCGGTGCATTTTGCAAAGAGTATCGAAAGAGTAAAGTGTCATATCATAGCGAGCAGTTTTTTGATATTTTTTGATAATTTCAACTCATTTAAAGATAATAAACTGATGGAACTCTTTGCAAAATGCACCGAAATAATTAGAACTGTACGAGAACTGTCGAGAAAGTGATAAAAACTGTTAGTACACTGTACGTTAGCACACTGTATCGTAGATGATGCGCCAAGGTCGGCTTATATAATTAATTAAAATGAATTAATTGACAAAACTGTTCACAAAATGCGTCAAAATAGTCAGGGACCATAGAATTTTTTAAAAACTATAGAAAAATACAATAGAAATTTATTTTATTATTTATTATATTAACATTGGCGTTATAACAATTTTATTATTAATAGTTCTTAACGTTATTTTTTATTACAGTAAACAATTAACTCGTTTTGATTATTATTAATATTAATTTATTATTATACTACACCATAAGAGAGCTAAAATTAACAAAAATCTCAACATTAGTTTAATTTATAACATTAATTAAGATTTTGTAAATTAAAGTAATATTAAGATTTTATTTAATTCTAATTATCCATAATGTATTATAATAACAAAATAATATTAATATTAATTTAAAACAAATTAATTGTAGATTGTTTACTATAATAAAAATTTAATGTTAATATTTTAATTCTGTAGAAATGAAATTAAAGTAATAATTATAAAGGGCCTAGCGGAATAAGCATATAAAATTTGCCCTCCGCAGATATCGGGTTAAAATTCATTCCATAAGTTGACATCAACATGACATAAAATTTCCCTAAATAATAACTTGATATCTTCATTGTCTTACGAAATATGAAGAGAAAAAAAATTAAAGTCAATTTTCTCGAAAACGGCTTAACCAATTTTGATGAAAAAAATATGTCATGAATATCTATAAGACAATTTTCTTCTCATAATTTTTAAAAATTTTGACAAAAAAATAAAAATAAAAATTTATTTATTAAAAAAAATTTTCGAGGGTTGTTTTTGATTCACACCAATCATATTTAACATAAATATTTCCAAGAATATTCTCTATAGCATATATTTTTGCCCAATTTTTTCAAGTGATGTAACATAGTGAAAAAAAATTGCTCTGGTGACGCTGCGCCATGGTACACTACTTTAAATTCCCGTGAACTTGGCACCAGTGCCACCAGAAATGAAGCTTTGGTACCAAGCGGCTGTGGAGAAAGTAACCCAAGATCTGTAGATAAACCACGGGAGGAGAAGAAAGGTCTTCGCATGAGCGCCATTTTGGAGTCACGAAATATGTGTGAGTGTGTTGTACGAGAAGAGTGAGTGAATAGTAGTAGAAATGGAAGATGAGGAAGGTAGGGGAAGGAATTGATGTATCGTAAAAAATGTGTAATAATGCCGGGCTGTTGTGCGAAAAATTGTCGCAATCGTGCAGACCAAGGATTTCGTCTTTTTAGATTTCTTGCTGACAAAAAACGTAAACAAATTTGGATTCAACAGTGTTAAATATCTAAAAAGAGATTCGAAGTTATGTGAGATATTATTGAATCTGAGTAAATTGTAATTTTGTAATACGACTGTTCAGTTCTAAAACGTAGTACAGAACTGTAAAAAAATATCAAAAATTATTTAATGTCAATTTTATTGAATTAAATAAGATATAATTGTTATCGAGGCTTAGCAAGTTCGTTATTAAAATTTATTACGTTTATTTTATTTTCAATACACTTTCTTTTTGTTCGAGACTATAACAATTATATAAGAGTTTTAACTTTTCCCCTTTTATCGGTTCTGTTTTATCCGCGAGTAGTGAGAGTTCCTGATAGCCAGCGAGCTCCTGGTAGTTCATTTCTTCGATGCACCGAGTCGCGCGGCGCTGTCACTAGCTCCTCACGCGCGCAATTTTCGTTTGCTCTCATCACCGGTAACTATGCATCTCGGTAACTATGCAAATAAACATACCCAAAAAAGGGCACGTCCGGATCCATGCCCAAATAAGTCTCGATATCGGTTCCCTACCGCCCCTTTTCTCGCCTCCGATCGTAATTGTTTTACGATGCATAATTCGTCAGTCTCTCGCAGCCCGGCACCTAAATCAGATCGTCCAGCAGATCTCTCCCGTCTTCCGTCGATCCTAGCTGCGGGGATTCACTTCCGCCTTTCCCTATCATTCGCGCCGTGATAGTGCGATTGAGTTATTAATTCATCCGATCCTGCCAAGCATTTCTTAATTTTCATAACCGCGTGAATGTTGTGAGTGTTACGTCCGTGCGCAGGTGACCGTATCTTTCCCGCGAACGTCCTCTGCCTCGCGTACAAGATCTCCGTCGGATCGCGCGCAAGATCTCCGGATTCGCGAGGGCCTCGATCTCGTGGCTCTGCAAGATTTCCACGTCGATTAGGCAGCGCAATATCAGGACGTATCAAGATATCCGACACATTGTAAAAGATACGGTTCGCCCCTCGCTTCGAGCGTTCGGTTTTGAATAAATAATTCAGTGTGAGTGACATCAACGCCTCCTCTTTATTCCTATCACCTCCCGTAAACCTCCCGCATTCCTGACCACTCACTTCGCGTCTCTATCGGGACGGATCCCGGCAATTCTCCCCGTGCGATCGCGTTTACCCTACGCACGCGCGAACACTTTTCTTTAATTTTACCACTTCTTAATGTAATTTTGATTATATTAATTTTTTAAAGCATTCTTGTCTACACTTAACCTCTTTCGTATATTGATACATTGACTGCTCTGACTTTGGTTAAACAGTTGAAAGCTACGGCCGCAATTTTGGAGCCAAATAACTAAATATGAGTGGGAAGACCTTCCTTCCCCTCCCGTCGTTCATCTACAGACCTTGAAGTAGTCTATTCCAGAAAAGACTGAGAGTTGTCACAGGCCAGTTTTAAATGTCCTTAAACGCCCTCATAATATTAACGGTGTGGACATGTACTACGTAGCCAATGTTCGCGTTAGGGCCAAGAATAAGGCATATGTATATAATTTTGATTGCGTTCCGTGTACGAAATGTTCTCGTAATAATACAAAATTATGTAAAATAATTTTGAGATTTGATCATTGAATCTCAAAATTGTTTTACATAATTTTGGACGGGATTCATAGACCGATCTTAAGCTCAAGCATTGTCTTAAGTCTAGCTTCGAGCCGACTTGAGACTTACTTAACCAATGAAATAACAGCATTGACGTCTCAAGATCGTGCTTAAGCTGGAACTTGAATAAGATTCAACTATGAATTCCGGCCTTTGTGTTATCGTGTGGACATTTCGTGCATGGAACGTAATTAAAATTATTATATATATATGCTTTATCCTTGGTCCTAACGTGAACATTGGCTACGTAGTACATGTCTACGCCATTAATGAGGGCGCTTGAGGACATTTAAAACCGGCCTGTGTCGACTCTAAGCGTTTTCTGCTATATGGTTGGTACCAAAGTCTTATTTTTGGCGGCACTTGGCACAGCATACTTAAAAATCCAAAAGTTTCTTTAGAGTTCTAGTATTCTTTTGAATAGTTTTAAAGTTCTCTGTAAAAATTTTCAAAAGTTCCATTGATTAAATATAAAAAAATTAAATTTACAGATAGATCCGATAAGTTCACGCAGCACACCAAATCGTAAAAATCAATTATTTCTTAGAAGTTCTACCTTTGTTTACAATAATTTTACAGTTCCTGATAGTTTATATTTCAATAGTTCTACCGAATTAATTAAAAAAATGTTTTGGAAATCTAAGGTGCTAACCTTCTGTGGCACTTTAAGTTTTAAGCCGGGTCTACAATGAGTCGCTAGTCGGTAATATGTAGTCTTAAGCTGTAATCTTAAGTCGATTCGAGGTTGGAAAGACTATCGGTGAGTCGGAATCGGTAAATCGGTAAAGTTGGCCAACAGCCAACTTTAAGAAAATAACGTTCAAAACGTTTAAATAACAGTTTATCACTTTCTTTAACTCTTTCCCTTTCAAGAAATTTGAAATCATTATTTTAAAATAAACAAAAATTCTAGTTCGTTAAACTTGTTGCAATAATTATAATCAGTCATGCACACAATAAATGCACATATAACCTAAGTTTAATTTCGTCTACTTCTTCGTCGATACTAGATTCTCCTTTAGAAAACTGGGATGATACAGTCAAGTGGCAAAAAAATATTACAATAATAAGAGATAAATATAAGATAAAAGTAGAATAAATTAGAAAAACTGACAGAGATCTAGATATAGAAATATCTAGAAATACATAGAAAATATCTTGCAAAATAATTGCTTGGTACTCGTCAAAGTTAAAAAGATAAAGGCGACATTGTACAAGAATATCAGAATTTTATAATAAATAAAAATGTATTATTCTTCGTTATAAAATTATAGAAATTAATATTTATGAAAACCGCAAAATTTTATTTTAAATAAAAAAAAATTATTGGCATATAGACTAAAAAAAAATTATTGGCATAGACTAAAAAAAAATTATTACAACTGGTCTTGAAACCAGTTCGCATAGATAGCAAAACAGTAGGCGCGCACTTAGCACCCACGGTCACCGCACTTCGTGCCGAAATGACTTTCCATTGTACTTACCTTACCGGCTAGAAAATGCATTTAGATGCAATTTTCTCAGAAAGAGAAAACCCAATTCATTCACCCAAAAGCCAAAACACGATTTTTGTTTACCTCCCCTTTCGAATGCACTATGGCTCATTCAAAAGTAGAGTTAGCAGATACTGGCATCTCCTTGTCAGTTTTTCTGATTTATTCTACTTTTATATCTTATATTTATCTCTTATTATTGTAATCTTTTTTTGCCACTTGACATTTAAGGTATAAGCGTGCCCCATTTTCACTTTGTTTGTACTGCTTGGAAGCTAATAACGTTCCGATGCTAGCTAATGTCTCTCTTAATTCTTAAAACTTTACATTGAATCACGATGGATGTCCCGGAATCGATCCCTTCGTCTGCTAAGTTAGGAGATAAAATAAAATTCGCATTGGGCAACAAAACTACCTTGATATGACATTCTAGGATTAAACATACAGAAACAACCTTTCTATTCCACTTTTTAACTTTTTTCTTTCAACGCCTTCTACTTCAATGAGTGCATTTTTTATGATAATTCTTTTATCCAACTTAATATAATTTATCTAAGTTTCTACTCTCTTTGCTTAGTTGCTTACATCTTCCACATACACGTAAAATATACATCGTCTCTACTCTTTTCTCCTCCTCAAAAGAAAACTCACATGCGTTTTGTAGTTTCACGCATCATCCGAATTTCTATAAATATAATATGTTCTTGCTCGATTTTCCAGATATTCTCTAAGCTCAAAATTTTGTAATTTTATCGTATTCAAATTAAAATCTACAAAAAATACTGTTTTTTGTAAATTTAACTTTTTAAATATAATAAAATTATTTAAAAATTTATGGAGCCTAAGTTATGTATCATGTAGATTTGTAGAGTACCTTTAGAAGATAATATGGAATAACCAATATTAAATAATCTTTCAACAGATAGACTGCATAACAAAACTATTAAATTTGATATTATATTTAAAAGCTATTACTTTGTTAATTTTAAAGAGTTTTATAATAATGTCATCTAATAATTAAAAAACTAATCAATGATTGAAGATTAAATTACAAAAATTACGATATCATAAATATAAAATTCAAAAATATATACTATAAAAAGTAATGTATAAAAGTAATGATAAAAGTGTTAAATTTGTTATTGTTATTCAAAAAATGTAACTACATTACCGTTAAAGTTACAGAAAAAGAAAAGCAATACCAGTCTGTCACAAAAAAGTAACTGTAACAGTAATGGCATTACAATCTGTTCTGAATCTTGGGTAACCTTCGATATAATGATATTGGATTAAATTCAAATTTTGACATTTTTGAATTTAAATTTAAATTCAGCAATCAAAAAAACTTTTAAAAATACCAAATACCATAAAAATCCAATCTTTTTTTTTCTTGCCTACAGGTGCATAAATAGAAAAATTCCGTACGCCGTTGAAGGAATTAAATTATATTCATTGTTATTCTATTTAATGATCTATGTTATACCTTAGCACGTCTCAAAATGGAATCTTTGCTGGCATCATATGGATGATCCTTGCTTGGAATTTCCAATACAGCTGGTATCGGTTGAGTATGACTATCAATTACATGACGAATCATTTCGGCTACCTAAGAATACAATAGAATATCGAGATCAGATTATAGAACACAATAAACATTAGCAATTAGCAATATTAGTTTACAGTTTTTTCCTTATATTTTGATAAAGCCAGTCAATACCTAGTATAAAAATAAAGATTTAATAAAAATTGATTAAGACTGAAATTTTGAATTGCTTCTCAATATTATATATAAAATATAAAATAAAAGTTATTAAGTGATGAAGATGACACTTCTTAAGATTAGAAAATGTGTTATATCGACAACATAGTGATTTAGATATAAACACCTATAGTCAAATTAATTTGGAAAGCACACAATCAGCACTATTGTGCATCGATAAAAGCATGAAATTTAAAACATGTATGTGTAATTTAACATTTTAATTTAATTTAATTTTTAATTAATTTGAATTCAGTAAGTATACATTATTTAAATATTTAAATAAATGCACAAGAAGGAGAAAATAAATACTGTACTGTTAGTAATTGTTATCAATTGTATATTTCTTTGGATGCACTTCTGAAAAGCTGACACCTCCGATTTTTTTGAAACTATGTATACTTACGTATTTTAATGTACTTTTTTTTACAAAAATGATAGTAAAAATTGGCGCAAATTGATTCTTATGGTAAAAGTTGTAAAAAACCTATAGAAATTATTGTTTATCTTAAAAATTACTAACAAGTAACACTACCCAAGTGCCCCTCACCGATTTTGATATGCTTAAAATATGTTGTAGTCTATGTCAAAATAAGAGATGTATTTTTTTATGTGCCCATATGGCCATTGAAGTGGTGAAAACCCTCTTGAAGAAAAATCGGTTTTTATCTTTCTAAGCAAATATCGTCGAAACAGTAGGATATAAAAAAAATTTTAAACAAAATTTTTATGGTTTCTAATGTACTTTAAAACTGTACAATCAAATTTTTTTAAAAATTTTATGTTTTTCGAAATCCTCCTCTCCCCTCTCAATTTTTGAAAATTAAAAAATTTTGTTTATAGCAAAAGTTATAGTATATTTAACAACAAATTTAACTATATATGATAAAGTAGTTTGAAAGTATATTAGAAACCATAAAAATTTTGTTTGAAATTTTTTTTATATCCTACTGTTTCGACGATATTTGCTTAGAAAAATAAAAACCAATTTTTCTTCAAGAGGGTTTTCACCACTTCAACAACCGTATGGGCACGTATAAAAAAATATATGTCTCTTATTTTGACCTAGACTACAATATATTCTAAGCGTATCAAAATTGATAAGTGGCACTTGGGTTGTATTACTTGTGAGAATTTTAAGCAATATTTCAAATAAAAGTTGTAGATTATATCAAAATACACATTTTATGTTCTATTATTCCTCTACAAGTGATAGTTGTCGAGAAAATCATTGATAAAGTTGATGGAGGTAACAGGTTTCAATATTGTCCTTGGTGCTTTTCCTGTCTTGAGGCAAAGCTAGGTCCACGCTTTTATTCAAAAATGTTGTCAGGGTCATTATCCTGAACAACTTTTCCATATACATGTTACCGCTGTTCAACCTTACTTTTTGAGTTATACATAAAAACTAAGGCCGAGCGGCGGTAACATGTATAGGGAAAAGTTGTTCAGAATAATAACCCTGACAATATTTTTGAAGGTCATCAAAATTGGTGGGAAATCACTAATGTAAATAATTACCAAAATGAAGGCATGTTAATTAAAATTTGTCATTGACAAGTCAATTCTATGAGAAATTTTCGACTTAGTGGTGCTTGAAAATGAATGTAAATGTGTCATTTAATAATTTTAAACACCTCAGTCATGTTTTCACACACACACGCGTGCGCGCTCACACACACATGTACATAAATATTATTTAAAATACATAATATGTTTACTTTCATTTTCAAGCTCTGCTATGTTAAAAATGACTCATAGAATTAACTTGGGAATGACAACTTTTAATTGATATCCCTTCAGCTATTTCTTGCCAAAGTTTAAGCCAATTCATATGAAACTCATTTTTCCATACAAAAAGTGTAGGGATCTTTCTTGAAAACTATCACTTGTATAACAAAAATTCATAAATACATCATAAAATACATATTTTAATGAAATTTACAACTTTTATTGAAATAGTTTTAAAAATTTTTTAATTTGTTAAAATAAATATTAAAACCTATAATTTTCATAGGTTTTTCACAAATTTCATGATAAGAATAAAATTTGCTTTTACTATCATTTTTATAATCAGTATGTCAAAATACATAAGTATACATAATTTAAAAAAAAATGGAGGTATTGGCTTTTTAGAAGTTTATTGCAATAAAATATTAAAATATATAAATATATTAAAAATTGCAATAAAATATTTTGGCATGTCATATTAAAAGCTTTTCACATTGTCAGTTACCAAGCGTCATAAATGTCAAATGCAATATTAGTATTTTCTAACCTTTAGAAGTCAGCTTTTAACTTTAATAGCATTAAGTAATGATTCTTATTCAAATTTTTTTACTTAAAAAATTAACTGTCTCTACCCAAATCTAAAAAAACTAAATATTTATCAAAACATATAAATGCCATAAAATTACTTTTAAATCAGTTAAAAATGTATAATAAGATTTCAAAAAAACAAACCAACAATAAAACAACTTTACTCACATTCTGATTAATAAGAATTATGTCGATATCATCACGCTTGATAAATCGCTTAAAAGTATCTTCTATCTCACTCACTGCTGTATCTACAATAATTATTGTTACATTTACATAACATTGTTATAAATATATTACTTTAATACAATCATAAATATCTTGCATAACAATTAAATATTATAACGCAGCATAAATTTTTGGTATGTACAAATGGAAGACAACAACAAAGAATAGATATCAGCCAATTAATGTCATCTTCAGAAATAATAAAGAGAAGTTATAAGAAATAATGGAATATTAATAATGTGCAAATAAACTTACTTTTATCGACAACCATAAAATTAGGTTGACGATGTTTATTGATCTCTCCAACTCCACCCAACAAGAAACCCACACAAGTATCCTGAAGAAATAATATTTAATAAATTTCGTGTCAACCATCCAGTCCACATACATATTTTCTAATTTTTTAAACAAAAAAGTAAAATAAATTATCCTCAATCAAGTTGTCCTTAATCATTTATATTTAGAGCATTTAATGCTCGCAAATATTTGTTCTTGTTTAATATTTGTTATAACAAACAAGGATGAAATGATTTGAAGAACATTGCGAGCATTAAGTGAAAAAACACTTTTACACTCACCTCGTCGCCAATTACCGCTAAAAGTTTACCTTTTCCTGCGGAATGAAGTGCCATAATGATCGTTTGGATACGAATAAAATCGTTTCAAGTTTTCTTAAGGAAACAAGAATCTATCGTTTACTAGGCAATAAGATGTCAAAGCTGCAGTCAGCTGACGAAACTTAGTACTATCACGTGCAGTCTGGGGGTGCGTTCCGTTTCACGCATAGACCGCATGAGACGACAATGGGTGCGTTCGGGGAGACACTATTAACGCTACAAACGCTAATGCTATCTGAACTGTTCGTGGAGCCAATAGCGCGGTAGTGATAGCGAGTTCCGTGAACAGCTATAGCGTAGCAAACACTGTTGGGCAGTTGATTAGCCACTGCCAGCAATATTAACAAAATGTTTATATATATATTAATAATTATTTATGTTAACTATGTTACTTAGTATATTTATTATTATTTTTCTTTATATATATATGATACTTATTTGTTTATATTTATTTTATATTCAATATTTTAATAATTATAAAATGATTATTAAACAATTAAATTTTTCAATGGAAATTGAAATTATTGAAGTTCACAAAATAAAAATTATTAAAGTTATTTACGATCTTATTAAATAAATTTTTTAATTTTTAAATAAATTAAATAATAATTAATAAGTCCTATATATTACTCTTTAATTAAAATTATTTTATATGTAATAAAATAAAATAATTTAAACAATTTCCTATAAATTTTTATTTTGTTCCATTTTTCTATCTCAATTCAAAATCAAATTAATTAATTATTAATTTATATTTATTTTACATAATATTATATGTTTGAAGCTTATGCCTAATATAATTTTTTTATGTAAATTTATGTTTTTTTGCACTATATCGTATACTGTCGCTCTTGAATTGCATTAATCTCAATTCAAAATCAAATTAATTAATTATTAATTTATATTTATTTTACATAATTATATGTTTGAAGCTTATGCCTAATATAATTTTTTTATGTAAATTTATGTTTTTTTGCACTATGTCGTATACTGTCGCTCTTGAATTGCATTAATTATTTAAACTAAAATTTTAAAATAATATATGATTACGTTATCAATTTAATTGATAATAATGATACTTAAGTCGTTTACATATATTTGCAGTTGGTACAGAAAAGGATTGCATTTTAAGACAAACAGTACATGCAGTGTAATGAATCAAAATAGTATATATTATTATATACATATTTTGATGAAAAATAATATTAAACTCAAAGATCCAGTCTTGATCATCTTGATAGAAATATATTAATAAAATATTTCACAGAAACTTTTTTATTTGATCCTTTTTTATTATTTATTAAGATTTATTAAAATGCATTAAAATTTATTAAAAATTAATATTTAACATTTATTAAAATTTATAAAATTTATTTATATAATAAATAACAATGTAATAAAATAAATTTTATAAATTTTAAGAAATTTTAACAAATTTAAATGAGTATATATTAAGGAATTTTAATATATTTTAATAAATTTAATAAATTTTAATGAAACAGATCTCCTCTCTCTCTCTCTCTCTCTCTCTCTCTCTCTCTCTCTCTCAATGAAGAGAGATTTTTAATTAAATATTTTTATTAGGACATATAAACAATTTTTTATTTTCTTCTTTCAAGATCACGCATAAATTTTCTCTAACCTTAAAAGAGAGATAGCACGTGATGTTTAAACAGACAATGGTGGGGATTGAGCCAAACGCTATCCATGCACTACCTCTGAAGCAGTAGCATGGATAGCGCGCGTTTATGACGTCAAACGCTACAGACAGTGACGTCATCATAATTTTGATAGCGCTATCCAGCGTCTCCGCGAACAGCGGTAGTGCTGCGTAGCGCTAATAGTGAGCTCCCCGAACGCACCCAATGCATCGCATGAGCGCATGAGTCCGTTCCGTTTCTCTATGCGCAAAACCAAAATGGCTGTCACGCATAAGGTCTGTTCGCGTCACATGCCCCAACATGCTCCTATTCACCCCAACGCACTCCAATACGTTGATTCCGATGACGCCAACCTATTAGAATGCGTTGGAGTGAGTAGGAGCATGTCGGAGTATGGCGACGCAAACAAACCAATAGACATCGCATGAGCTGCCTCACCTCAGGTGCGTTCCGTTTCACGCATGATACGCATGATGCATCGTTCATCTTTGTTGTTTGTCAAACGTTAAACAAGGATGAACAATGCATTATGCGCATCATGCATTGAAACGGAACGCAGCCCTCGAGAGCTGAGGCAGTTCATGCGTTCTCATGCGCTGTGTGGTGGGGCGCGGGAGACCATTCCATCGACATATAGAATGGACTGAGCATTGCGATAGGTTAGCGCGCGCCTGCTTTAGAGTGAGAGGTACTACACCTGAGGCCTATGTTTGTCTCTTTTGCAAGCTTCTGATTTGTTATTTCGTCTCTCTCCATTCACGGAGGAGGACGAAATAACAAATCAGAAGCTTGCAAGAGAGACAAACATAGGCCTCAGGTGTAGTACCTCTCACTCTAAAGCAGGCGCGCGCTTGCCCATCGCAATGCTCAGTCCATTCTATATGTCGATGGACCATTCCCATGCGGGCATGAATTGCGCATGGAGTGAAACGGAACGATCTTCAAGTTTTCCATGCGCTTCATGCGTGAAACGGAACGCACCCCGGGACGTCTGGGCTAGAGTCCCTATACAGAGAGTCGTGCCATCTCCTTTGAGTATATATACATGGGTTGCGTTCGGAAACGTCACCCAAGTGCTCTCGGGTATCATTGGCTTAGTTTACATCGTGCATTTGATACGCGTATCAGGTACCATATTCGTATCAAATTCGTACTAAATATTTAGTACGCACGATGTAAACGCTGCCGGATCAATTTGGTACGAGCGTATCAAGTAGGAGTATCGTACTAAACTGATACGCGTACCAAGTGATACAAATGTCGATGTAAACGCATAAAACGCATTTTAGAGAGAATTTAGCAATTGAGCATAACCTCAGTGCTAAAATTTAAAAACCGGTGTGAAAATGTCTTAGTAGGAGACATCAACATGAATTAAATTTGTATTATATTTTTTACAGTACATGCTTAGTACATTCGATGTAAACGCGCCCGTACTAAGGCTTTGGCCATTGGCTTAGTTTACATCGTCAAAACCTTTACGCGTATTAAGTTTGGTGCGCACCAAAGCCTTAGTACGGGCGCGTTTACATCGAATGTACTAAGCATGTACTGTAAAAAATATAATACAAATTTAATTCATGTTGATGTCTCCTACTAAGACATTTTCACACCGGTTTTTAAATTTTAGCACTGAGGTTATGCTCAATTGCTAAATTCTCTCTAAAATGCGTTTTATGCGTTTACATCGACATTTGTATCACTTGGTACGCGTATCAGTTTAGTACGATACTCCTACTTGATACGCTCGTACCAAATTGATCCGGCAGCGTTTACATCGTGCGTACTAAATATTTAGTACGAATTTGATACGAATATGGTACCTGATACGCGTATCAAATGCACGATGTAAACTAAACCAAAGGCTCTTGCGACTGCGACAGCCTTATGACTGGAAATATACATCTGCGACATTCTCATACGACATGCGACACAATCCTTGCGTCTATTGTAGACGGGCTGTAGAATGGCCCTTAAGTTTGTTCTACATTAATCGCGTCGCAAACAGCCAGTAGCGACTTGCGACAGCCAATGACTATCGAGCTTTAACTAGAAACTAGGCGCTCATTGGTTGTCGCAAGTCGCAACTGGCTGTTTGCGACTTCTGTAGACGAGGCTACGGGAACATGATACATGTTCATGTGCTTAGCATTTCATAAGCACAATCGGAGTAAGCAATTCATGTGGTTCGAGAAAGATTTTAATTGGATCACGAACGACTTATAAAAGTAAATTTGAACAAATGTAATCGAAAAATATAAACAGTGGGAAACGTAAATAGTAATTTAATTTTTAACTTTGTAAATAGCAAGAGAAGTAATAAAAACATATAGATATTGAATTATGCAGCATTATATTTACAGGTTACAGAAATACTGTTCTATTATTGTATTTGCTTCATTTTTCCATTATTTCGTATTCGCTTTTTGGAATGTATTCTTTTTTAAATTAATGTCTGTTACGTATACAAATTTATATATAAATACTGTTTTTTTACTGACTTTTCTAATAATGGTTATTACTATTGTAAAAAATACAATAGCAATAACCATTATTAGAATAATTATTTTGCTAAATATGCAGTGTAACGTTCTCCCCTTCCAATTTTTCTCTAACTTTGTAAATTTTTGTATTTTCACACCTAGAATCTTTTTTGAGAAGTAAAATCATTGCTCAAATCCCCTTTTTAAATTTAATTTTAAAGTTTTTTGATGGGTGTGTGGTAAGTAGAACTTATAAATTTATGTAATGACTGTGAGAATATTGCATATATTTTTAATGTTGTCATACTGTTTAATATTGCAATTTATAAATTAAAATGAGTTATTTAGTCAAGCAACTTAATAACAATTTTTGAGTTCTTATTCAATATGTTGTTGATGATGCTAAATTATTGCCCAAATTTATAGGATCCATATTCTAGAATCAAAATTTAACAGATCATAAGTAAATAATTTTGGCTAATTAACAAAAATATTAGTTTAAAAGAATATATTTCAAAAAGCAAATATGAAATAATGGAAAAATTAGCAAATACAGTAGAATAATTTTATTTACTATTACCAACATATGTACTTTTTGTAAGAAAAATCACATGTTTTAAAAACTTATGTTATTTTTTAATAATTTAATGTTATTTTATTTTATGTTGTGATTATATAAGATATTTTAAATTCAAAACTTTAAACTTTAAATATATCTAAAACTTACGATTTTTATATAATTTGCTCAAATTTAAAATTAAATATAGAATTACTTTTATATATATTATTCATGTATTTTGATATTTCATATATGTAGATATATTTTCAAGTGATTTTTATGTTTCCATGTACTTGATAAAAAATTTTTTATATATAAATAGTTAAATGGTTTAATGATTCAAAAATTTTTTGTGCAACAATAGTTTAATTCAATTTAAAATAAATTTGTAGTATTAATTTAATTAATATTTAGTTATTAGACATGAGAAATATCAAAGCTTAATTATATAAAATTATATTAAATTATACATCAAATATGTTGAAATATATTACATGTACATAATATACAATTATATATACTGGTAAGAAAAATTTACTATTCCCTTAGTTAGTAGCTATACTTATAATTTATTACTTAATTTCTGCATTTACTCTCTGTAAGTGTAGTTACTTAAGCCACCACTCATATTTAATATAGTTTCACTTTTGTGATTGCAAAATCGTTCATTATTGGTAGTTAATATTGATTTCAAAAGATTTATATATTAATAAGAATTATATAAGAACTAATATTTTGTGATAATCTATTAATACATGATATTTATGGATATTTATGATAGTTCAGTTCAATAGATGTTAAAAATGTTAAAAAGATGAAACATGTATAAATAAAAATTTCTTTTTAAATAAATATAAAATTACGGTTCTTACTGAGTTTTACATATGTAGAATAATATATGTTACATGTATAATTAATATATATATTAATTTTTACATGAACAATAAGAAGTTTTATAATTGTATATAAATACACACACATACACACATACACACACATATTATATATAATACGTGTAAGTACAAAAAGTATTTACATATAAAGGGGGGTATAAATTTTAGGCAACTTGGGGATTGTAAAGTAAATGCAAATTTTGTATGTTTTTTTTTGTTTTTTCCCTGTAGAATTTAAATATTGACCTTGAAATTATGCCAAATAAAGGGAAAAATAATTACAGACATTTAAACGTTAATTTTCCCTGAAAATTATGCATTTTTAAACACTGCCATCTTAAATACCTTTGATCTTTTTGGAAATGCTAAATGTCATGTTTATATAATAAGGAGTTTATGTATAAATATTAAGCAGTATTATATAAATTACGTCTATTGTATATAATGGATTATATACGGATAATTATATCTACATATATATAACATATTAGCATATTTTTATAAAATTTTTATATAATTAAATATAATTTCTATGAAAAATTTATTTAGAAAACAAAATTATAAATAAAATTTTTTCACAAATTCTAGATTATTTAAAAAAAACTATAAAATTATTTATTATTTACTTTCAGATAATGTAATTAATGTATCTGAACAAGAAATTTTGCCTATCAAACTTTTGTAAAACATGATCATTTTTATCTATTGATTTATGTATAGTAAAAGTAAAAATTAGAAATAGAAAATTATTAAATTATCTTAAGAAGGATTCAGTATTTTTAAAAATACTGCATTAAAAAATGGTTAAAGAAATAGCAGATGAATCTACAAAAGAGATACAGCTTATAAATTCAGATGATCAAGAATTCATTCGTTCGCCGTTTGATAATCTGCAAAAATCAATTGGCAAGATGCAAATGAAAAAGCAATTAGGTCTTCTGGAAGGAGTAGCTATTATATTGGGAATTATATTTGGTTCAGGTATACTCAATTTATAAATTTTTAATAAAAATGTTAAACTATACTATATATGTATACTTTTACATATTTTATGTCTTTATACCTTTGTATTAAATGTTTACTGATTTGTATAGATAAATATATATATATATATATATATGTGTGTGTGTGTGTGTTTGTAGGCATTTTTATCTCACCAAAAGGAGTAATACAGGAAGTAGGTAATGTAGGATTATCTCTGATCATATGGGTGCTATGTGGTCTACTCTCCATGATAGGTGCCTTGTGTTATGCAGAATTGGGTACTAGCATACCTCGTAGTGGAGGAGATTATGCTTATATTCACGAAGCCTTTGGTGCATTGCCTTCATTTTTATACTTATGGGCTGCTAACTTAATTTTTGTGTGAGTAAAGTTTCAATTTACATTTTATCAATAGAGATTTTATTAATACTGAGAAAAAAATTTTTATTGTTTATAGCCCTACGACAAACGCTATCATGGGATTGACGTTTGCTCAATACGTTGTACAACCATTTTTTCCTAATTGTGTCACTCCGAATGACGGTGTGCGACTGATTGCTGCGCTAAGCATATGTGAGATTTTAATGTTTTATCAAAGATATAATGCTTCTATGGAGTACATAGAATATTGAAAGAACGTTGCTGAGATGTAATTAAAAAATGTTAAAGTGTTAATGTTTTTTAATGTTTTAATCGAATCTATATTTTTATTTATCAATTATTACTATTACTGCAATTGTAATAAGTGCATGTGCGCGCGCGTGTGTAGTACAAACAAATTAGCTTTTGAAAATAAAAACAAATCTACATCCATACCAGGTCTGTAAATATGAAACCGGAATTTGCCCATAGATGGCGCTAGCTGTCAATGTAGTTACCGTCAAACCGTGTCATTGGCGCCATTTTCTTGTTTTGACATCTGATAAAGATTTTCAACTCACAACAATACAAGTTTCATACAACAGCATAGTTTTTAATAGCGTTGAATATGTCGAATTTTGTGCCTGGAAACTACGATTTGCGGACAGCATTGATTTTCTGTTACCATTTGAAGAAAACTGCAGAATCGCATCGAATGTTTGTCGAAGCTTACGGTGAGCATGCTCTTGGTAAATCACAGTGCTTTGAGTGGTTTAAAAAATTCAAAAGTAGCGATTTTGACGTGAGAAACGAAGAACGTGGAATACCATTGAAAAGGTTTGAAGACAGCGAATTACAAGCATTGTTGGATGAGGATGACGCTCAAACGCAACAACTCGCGGATCAATTAAATGTGACACGAGAAGCCGTCTCCATACGTTTGAAAGCCATGGGAAAGATCCAGAAGATGGGAAAATGGGTTCCACATCAACTGAATGAAAGACAGCAGGAAAACCGAAACACCACTTGCGAAATGCTACTCGCCAACTATAAAAAAGAGTCATTTCTTTATCAAATTGACTGGCGATGAAAAGAATATATTTTGAGAATCCTAAACGTAAAAGATCATGGGTAACTCCAGGCAGACCATTAACATCGACTGCAAGGCCAAATCGCTATGGACGGAAGACAATGCTCTGTGTTTGGTGAGATCAGAAGGGTGTGATCTATTATGAGCTGCTAAAACCTGGCGAAACCGTTAATACTGAACGCTACCGACAACAAATGATTGATTTGAATCAAGCTTTGCGTGAAAAACGACTAGAATATCAAAAAAGACAACAAAGTGATTTTACTTCATGATAATGCACCATCACACAGCAAAACCGGTCAAGGAAACGCTTGAGGCGTTTAATTAGGTAATACTTTTGCATGCGGCTTACTCACCAGACTTTGCTCCATCCGATTATTACTTATTTGTATCGATGGAACACGCACTTGCTGAGCAGTGCTTCACATCTTACGAAAATGTACAAAAATGGCACGATGACTGGTTTGCCTCAAAAGAGGAACAGTTTTTTTGACATGGCATCCACAAATTATTAGAGAGATGGGAAAAATGTATAGCTAGCAATGGGCAATACTTCGAATAAAATATTTTTTATCATTTTCATACAATAAACGTATATTTTCTATACAAAAATTCCAGTTTTATATTTACATACCCGGTATACCATAAAAACATCGACATTTCAGGAACGTTGAGTTACAACATTGCCAATGTTGAATCCATGTTTCAAAAGCATAGATTCAACATTGAAAAGTCATTGTTAAAACATCTAATGTTTAAATTATTAATGTTTATTGAATGTCTTGTAATAATTGCAATTCAACATTTTGATACATTTGTTTAATCTTTAATATCCCTTATCTGACTAGTTTTGCGTTCTTCCTCTACTATTCTAAGTCTATTACTAAATTGCTCCGGCATCATATTATTTAAGATCTTAAAAATAAATATGCACATATTGTAGTACAGCCTTTGTCTTATGGTCATAAATTGCAACGCTTGGTGCATACATTTAACTTTGGTACGTCTGTCACATTGCAATATGACTCTCATAGCTCTATTTTGCGCTTTTTGGAGCCTACTTAACTGTGTATCTCCCATATCTATTAGTAGCGTCGCACAATACTCAAAGTGAGGTGCTATAATTGTCTTATATATTGTACATCTAGTGTAAGCCGAGATAAAGTTCCCTATTCTATTTAAAAAACTTATTTTCTCCCCTATTTTCTGTAGCATGTAATCACAGTGACCGCTGAATCTAAGTCTATCATCGATAACACAGGCACACAAAAAAAAGTGGTTGGTCCGGCGGACTAGACTAGTCAATCCTTATGTATTTCGACCCGCTGAATCCGAATCCAAGGTCAGAATTGCAAAGTTAGCTCGCATTTTTTAACCTCAAAAAAATTTTTTTTTTTAATGTTGGTCCGGCAAACCAGACTAGTCAATCCTTATGTATTTTGACCCGCTGAATCCGAATCCAAGATCAGAATTTCCGAATTGGCTTATTTTTTTCTAACCTCAAAAAAAAATTTTTTTTTATGTTGGTTTGGCGGACCAGAATAGTCTATTTTTATGTATTTTGACCCGCTGAATCCAAATTTAAGGTCAGAATTGCTCAATTGGCCGGACCAAGATTTAAAAAAAAACATTTTTTTTTTTATTAGGAAGAAATGAGCCAATACAGCAATTCTGACATTGAATTTGGATTCAGCGGGTTAAAATACATAAAGATAGATAGACTATTCTGGTCCGCCAAACCAACATTAAAAAAAAAAAATTTTTTTTTGAGATTAGGAAAAAATGAGTCAATTCGGAAATTCTGATTCTGATTAGATTCGGATTTAACGAGTCAAAATACATAAGAATTGACTAGTCTGGTTCGCCGGATCAACATTAAAAAAAAATTTTTTTTTGAGGTTAGAAAATGCGAGCTAACATTGCAATTCTGACCTTGGATTCGGATTCAGCGGGTCGAAATACATAAGGATTGACTAGTCTAGTCCGCCGGACCAACCACTTTTTTTTTGTGTGTGCCTGTGTAATTATACCCAAGTACTTTATTACTTCTACACGCTCAATCTCATTTCCATCCAAACATCTCACAGTAGTATTGCCTCTCAATTCTTTTCTTATCCCTCTAACTAACATATATTTTGTTTTCCCCGAATTCATCTTCAGTTTATTAATATTCATCCATTCCTCCACTACGTTAAATGCAATATTCAATTTCCTCTCTACTTCCGCACTACTCTTACCTGTTACATATATTAAGGTATCGTCCGCAAACATTTTTATATTACACACATCCGAGCAAACGTTAACAATATCATTCATATATATTATAAACAACAATGGGCCCAATACCGAATCCTGTGTCACTCCGTATTCCGTAGTCATTATTTTAGACCATCTATCAGTAAATTGAACTTGTTGCATTCTATCTTTTAAGTACGACCTAAACCATTCTAGAACTGTTCCTGTAATACCATACTGGTATAATTTCTCTAATAATCTTTCTCTATCAATTGTCTCGAAAGCTCGTTTAAGATCTACAAAAATAACTCCTACTATTTGTCTCTCACTAATAATCAATTTCCATTCATCTATAACTGTTTGAATTGCTGTTTCACACGATTAATTTTTTCTGAAGCCCGACTGATGTTCCGTTATGATATTATTACTTTCTAGGTAGACCTCAATTTGCTTTTTAACTATTATCTCTAGTACTTTTTCATATATTGGTAATATAGAGAGAGAGAAAGGGAGGGAGAGAGAGGGGGGAGAGAGGGAGAGAGAGAGAGAGAGAGAGAGAGAGAGAGAGAGAGAGAGAGATGTTGATGCGTTTATTAAGTCCTAGCTTAGCTTTCGGGCAAAGATACATGCTATACTTAGCTTAACCTCTTGCGGCATGGTGGTCGATATATCGACCACCTATCTTGAAGTCATTTTTTTAATTTTTCGGACATCAAATACTGCATTTTATTATTTTTTCTTGTAATTTTACTTTAGTAAGAGTCTTAGTAGTATTTGGTAAGGTGTAATTTTCCTTTATTATTAGTTAATTAATAAATAAAGTGAAAAAAAGTGTGTGTTTTTTACAATAAATGTATGTCAGAAAGAAGGAAGAATCATGAAAATCAGTATACAGGAGTGTTTGGGGTCGCTGATTACAAATCCGCTATTAGAGTTCGATGATTTTTTTCAAAATGGCGGATTCAATATGGTGATTCACGATTTTGAGTATTTTTATAGGTTTTTTATGGAAATTGATATATTGAATTTTCTCGGGTCGGAATGTTGAAAAAAATTTCGAAGTTTCTTACTTTTTTTTTACAAGAACAGATGTACAGAACTAGCTTTTCTAGGTTGATTATGTGTAGGTCAGATTTTTGAAAAATGGAAAATTTTAAATAATGGGTGATAAAAAATTTTTTTTCAGATTTTATATTTTTTCATTTTTTTCGACAATGGTACATAAAACATAAACTGTATACCAATTTCCATAAAAAACCGATAAAAAATACTCAAAATTGTAACTTGCCGTATTGGATCCGCCATCTTGAAAAAGAATCATTGAAATCTGATGGCAGATTCGTAATCAGCGACTCTAAAAACTTTTCTATACCAATTTTCATAAAAATCCGATTAATAAAAAAATGTGTGCCGCAAAGGGTTAATATAGTCGACAAAAATAAGCATAAATTTACAAACTGAAATGTAGACAGAATTTTACAGAGAAGTTTGGTAGACAAAATAAAAGTATGAAAAATGAGAATCTGTACTTGATTCATGAATAGAGACTAGACAGTATGCACAATAAACGTATATAGTTCTGTAATGATCTAAAAGCTCAAATTGCTGTTACATTTACTGAACCACTATATAGTTTAAGTAAAATATGGCTCTACAATGATTACCTAGCTTTAATTTGCTACTCGATTTATAAAGTTGATTATGCTAGTATAGCAGAAAAGGTAGAACTGTGCTCTCAATACTACATGCAGTATGGTTGTGCCAAGAAATATTGTCTTACAATATAACTATCACTCTAAGCTAAAAATATAATCTTAAATACTAAAGCCAGAAATATAATCCAATAGCATAGCGATATCTACATTTGTAATTTTTTTTTATAGTCTGCATTCCCATACCATCATACTCTATATAACTAATGCAGTAATAATATTATATAAGCTAGCATCTTTTCAAATTTACTGAATGCAGGAGTATAATTTGTCAATGCAGTTTCTATGGTTTTTACTAGACTAATAAGAATAAAGATAAAAGTAGAGTAGTACAGCAGAATATACTTTAGCTAATGTTCATAACGCACACAATTTGATGGTGCGGAGAGCATGGCTAGGCACACAGCGTAACCCAGTGATGCAAGAACAGTTTAAGCGAGTAAGAGCTACAAAGCTCCCGGTTTTTCTTTTTTTTGTTTTTTAGGACTCAGCTACGACCTTTTGTCTTGGGCTACCCACTAAAACCCCTTCCTTGTTTCTCATCTTCTTTTCAGTCTCCATGTTTTTTATAATAATCTCTATGATATACTTCACCCCTTCCTTCTTTTGCTTTTTCTTAATTACTCATTAATTTTTTTTTTTTTTTAAATCATTTGTTCTGTTCGCGACTCGGCGAAGAGTTCGTTGGTTAACCCCTGAGGATGTTAAGCAGAGTGAGAGGACATTTGTGGAACAGGTGTTAAATAAAATTCACTGCGATTACGTGTCACGTGAACTCATCGTGATGTCCGAGTCGTATCGTATATTTATCACAGATCTTAATTGATACACATTACACGCGTTTACTGTTCAATGAGCACAAGAATAAATGTCTGGGTGAGAATAATGTCTTGATCACGGAAGAGATTATATTAATCTGTTACCAGTCGTGATGATGATGCCCGTGAGCCGGTATCACGCGGCGCCGGCGTGCGCATAGCGTGGTGAACATGAGTCTCCCAATGTGATGTACCTGAGCGATAATTATGAGTCTTTCTTAATTACTGTATGAGTCCTTCCGTTGAGCACTCTCTGAGCAGGTATTTGAAGATCCCACGAATAGACTTAAGCACAAAATTACGTTGAAAACGCTAGCACAAGATACAACGTGAACCGCCGCCATAGAGCACAAGTACCGAAGTAAGTTAATTCTGGTGATATGCGCACGCTGGCGCTCATGCTGACGAACCACGATCTACGCGAACGGTGATCAATAGCGGGAGCGGTGCTCTTGCACACGGTACATTTGGACACGGTGCTTTTGGACACGATATCTTGCGCACGGTTCAAATAGCCACGGTGCATTTGCACACGGTGCATTTGGACACAAAAGAAATTTTATTAAAAATGTACACCAGTTATATGCACACGTAAAATTTGACCACCGGATATTTGCACACGAAAAAATGCCCACCGTTTACTTGGACACGTAAAAGTTGCACATCATTCATTTGCACACCGCTCACTTGCACACCATTTACTTGCACACCGTTCACTTGCCCACTACTCATTTGCACACCAAGAAATGCGCACCAATCATTTGCACACGAAAAGATGCGCACTGATCATTTGCACACGAAAAGATGCACACTAATCATTTGCACACGGAAAGATGCGCACTGATCATTTGCACACCAAAAGATGCACACCGATCATTTGCACACCGTTCATTTGGACATGGTGCTTTTGGACACCGTTTTTTTGCACACCGCTCAGTTGCACATCGTTCAATTGCACAACGTTTAATCAAACGCATATTAAATATTCATACATTATGGCTGCGTTTGCAATGTGTACATGGGTTAGCGACTTGGCCGAAGGCCCCCCTTGCACCCCGCCGTGTGTGTGTGCGTACGTGCGTGCGTGCGTGCGTGTGTGTGTGTGTGTGTGTGTGAAGCATTCACACCATTTAAGTCGCAAACCCATGTGGTGCATGGATTTGCGACTTAAATGGTGTGCGATTGAACGGTGTGCAACTGAGCGATGTGCAAATAAACGGTGTCCAAAAGCACCGTGTCCAAATGAACGGTGTGCATCTTTCCGTGTGCAAATGATCAGTGCGCATCTTTCTGTGTGCAAATGATTAGTGCGCATCTTTCCGTGTGCAAATGATCGGTGCGCATTTCTTGGTGTGCAAATGAGTGGTGGGCAAGTGAACGGTGTGCAAGTAAGCGGTGTGCAAATGAATGGTGTGCAACTTTTACGTGTCCAAGTGAACGGTGGTTATTTTTTTGTGTGCAAATATCCGGTGGTCAAATTTTACGTGTGTATATAACTGGTGTACATTTTTAATAAAATTTCTTTTGTGTCCAAATGTACCGTGTCCAAATGCACCGTGTCCAAATGCACCGTGTCTATTTGCACCGTGTCCAAGTGAGTGCCACCTATCAATAGCTGCTGCCATCTGACGTGATGGCGCGAGTTCAGTACATACTGAATCCCGAACATGTTCCTTTTTTTATTATTTTCTTTTTTCTAAATTTTCCTTTTTTTATATTCTTTTTTCCCTTTTTTTTTCTTTTTTTTCCTTTTTTCTAAATAGTTTGATTTATAACACCTCTCTGTATATTACATTTTTTGTAAAATTTTTTTTACTTTTTTCACTGATTCCCTTTTTCCTCTATCTTAATTTTTACATTTTCCCTTTTTGTTGCTCTTGAAAATGCCACATAAAGTTGTCCATGTGCAAATACTGGATTTGTTAAATATATCCAGACTTTTTCTAAAGTCTGGGAATTACAATTTAGATTTAAAAGAAGACAGTTTCCAATACTCGTAAAAATTAAGACAGAGGAAAAAGGGAATCAGTGAAAAAAGTAAAAAAAATTTTACAAAAAATGTAATATACAGAGAGGTGTTATAAATCAAACTATTTAGAAAAAAGGAGAAAAAAGAAAAAAAAGGAAAAAAGTGACTTATTTATTGTCATTGCAAATGATACTCGTATTGGAAACTGTCTTCTTTTAAATTTAAATTGTAATTCCCCTAAATTGCAATTCCCAATTACTTTTTACTAAATCTATTCTTGGAATGATGACAATCTGTCCTCGTGCCTGCCCTGTTAGAATCTCTCCATAAATTACTTTATTTTTTTAATTTGTTACTATTAATCTTGTTCTATTGCATAATTTTTTTTTATATTTAAATTTCTTATTAAGATTATTGTTGCATTGTTTTTTATTTTTAGTCAATGTACTGGCATTTCTGAAGGTGTCAATGAGTTTAAAAATTTACTCGAAATAATTTATTTGCTCCTCTGCATTATCACTAATAATAGTGTCAATTGATAAATATTCCTTTTCTTCTCCTTCCATTTTTCCAAGAATGTCATCATTAATTTTAAATGATTCCTCATTTTTTGGACACAAAATCGTTGTTTGTTTTTTTCTTATCAATTCCATGGTTATTTTTTTATTAAATATCTTATTTATAAGATTCCTTTATTACAAAATTCTCAGGGATTTTAATTGTATCATGATCTAGTCCTTCCGTATTTGATAATTTACTCTCCAAGTTCCAACAATCAATCTGCAAATTTTTTTACTTTTCCAGTTCTCATATTTTGCTGTAGTTTTACTTACACATTCTTCCATAGTGGATTATATTTCACAATTGATTCTATTATAGTTGCTTTATTTGCATGTGGTACAACTGATAGATTTTGTCTAAAATTTGCAGATAATATAACTTTTCCTCCAAATGGTTTTGCATTTTTCATCAATTCCCTTAATAGTATCAATTGCTCCTACTGTCATACTCATCTCATCCCATATTATTAGTTTTGCAGAGATGAGTTCTCTTGCTGCCTCTGTGTTTTCTCTAATGTTTGATTTTGCTCCTTTATCAATGGGACTTGTTAGCTTAAACAGGGAATATGTTCTTCCTTCTTTTAGTAGTGTTTCTGTAATTCTTGTAGATGCACATGGTAAAGTTTTCTCGTCGTAACTCATAAATGTGTTAAATAGGTATGTTTTTCCATTCCCTGCAAAACCATTAATATAAAATAATCTTTCCGTTTCATTTTCATTATTTATTGCTTCTATTATTTTATCATATACGTGCTTTTGTTCTGCATTTAATGTCGTTATTAAATAATCTCTGTGTATTCTTTCCTCTTCCACATTATATTCTGTTTCATAAATATTTACCGATGTTGGATTTGGCAATTGATTTTCTTTACAGCTATTTCCATTATTTTTCAAAATTCTTGTATATGGTTTAAAGCCATATTTTCAGGATTGACAGTATTTTTTTTTACATAGTCCTCAATCATGTATTCTTTGTATTTATTTCATATTATTGGTACATTTGTTATGTTTCCGTAGATGCATATGTAAGCAAATAATTTTCGTAGTTGTACTGGCCTTTTTTATTCTATCGCCTTCTCTATTGTTTTTTCCCATAGATCATTTGTTTCTATTAATTGTTTTGCAATTGCTGCATTCTTAAAAGTTTCATAACACTCCATTTACAGTTTTAATATTCTCATAACTTTTTGTTTCTGTCACATACAGTAGAAGTAGACGTAGATAAAATTTTTTAATATCTTTTTTACTTACTGTATATAATCTTGATATTATTTTCTCTCCACTATTTTTGCGTGGTTTCCACTTTGTTTCTTTCTTATCATAGACATAGTGATATAGAATTTCTGTGTGCCACTGCAATGCATTTTTATCTGCTTTATTCAGTTTGAACCATGCTGTTAGCGTCGTATCTCGATTGAGTTTTCTTTGAGCAGCTTGTTCCTCATTTCCCTTTTGAAAATATACCATTTGACAATTTGGTAAGTGAACTGCCAATCTTATTACTGTATGCAACCTCATAAACCGATCGTATCTATTCAGTCTCCACATGGCTTCTGGCGTACTTATATATCTTGCATTCAGATATGAGTTTACTTTATCTATTCTAATTAACCCTCTGCCTACACACCTATTTTTCTCCCGATTCCTACACACAGGGGTTACGCTAATCCCAAAATTTCGTTGACTTATATCTCCAAATGTATTTAATCAATTTTAACTTCTTTTTTTTAATCGAAAGGAAAAAATCTCAGAATTATGATGGTCTTGGCTGAAAAGTCGAAGATATTAAAAGAAAAGAGATTTTTTTAAAAGAATGAGAAAGAAACAAAAAATTTTTGTAAAAATTTGCCTTTTTTTCAAACGCCCGTATTTATTAGAAAAAAAATAGATAAAGTAATTAAAATGGTGATCAATGAAAAGGGGAAAAGTTGTACTTTAAAAATCTATCGTCAGTTTTTTTATTCTGTTCAAAAAATATATTTATTTCGTAATGTGAATTTAGTAAAAAATGAATGCAGTTTAAACACAATAGTAAAAGGAAATAGTAATGTTTATTTAAAAACACAATTATTAATACACAAAAACATAATTATTAATACAAAAAATATTTAGTACAAAAGATTTTATTTGTTATAGAAAAAATTTTTAACTTGTAATGGTACAATTGCAGCATATTTTTGCAAAGTGATCGCGACATTGGTAATATATATAAGTACTGTATGCGTAAATGATACATAATGAACAATAAAATAATTTTTATTTTCCCTTTAAATTTGGAACTTTTCCATTTTTTGTTACATTCTCTACACACGGGGTAACTGTAACCCCAACACACACTTTTGATGCTCCTACTTCTGTTTTCAGAACATTGACAACGCCCAAAGAGGAATAAGTAGAGCACAGTTTAACCCCGCCCTTCAGTCCCAGCGTCTCCTTGCTAAATACTTTTAAGTAGCGGGCATTTCAAAATCGACTAGGGTTATCGTAACCTTATATGTAGGCAGAGAGTTAACTTTGTTCCATCTCCTTTTTGCACCTCTATTGCAGCACAGTCAAATCGCTTATGAATATATTTATATAAGTATTTTACATTTTTTATTGATGAACATATTTCCAAATTAATATGTCGATCATATTTCATAATTAAATAAGGTGAATATGGCACCACCCAACGATTACCTACTTCCTTCTCTCTTACGATATATTTTTTCCTTAAATTCCTACGTTGATACATTGGATATCCATTCACATTCGCATTTGTTTTTTCACAAAATTTTTTTGGATAACCTTTTGAACATTTTTCATTGTCTCCTGCATGGATATCTCTTGTTTGAATCTCCACAAGGACCATGAGTTATATGTTTCAATACTTTTGCATTTATTTCAGGATATCTTTCCTCGTCGGGTATTTCAGCCCATCTTATCAATTACTCGTTGTCTCGGTTTATCCTCTTCACTCAATATTGCAAGTAAATGCATATGTGATAGTTCTCTTTTTTGAAACTCAATTACACCAGCATATGCTATTATTTTTCCATAAATTTTTTTGTCAGTTCCTTTATAATCTCTTTAATATCTAAATTAAATGTTTTTGCTACCACATTTGGTCTAAATTCTATTAAACATTCATAAAGATTATTCTTAATATCTCGGCTTTGTAGATTACATGTTATTGTTAAAAAAATGTCTGGTTTTTCATACTTTCTTACTATAGACATAGCATCTTGATACCTGTCTTGCATGTTTCGTGGATTGCCCATAAATGATGATGGTAAAATTACAGGTATATCTACCATAATTCCTTCATTTTGTGCCTTATTTTCTAAGTGATCCATTAATCTCGAATAAATTTCAGCTCTTAATTTTGGTTGATTTAATATAATTTAGTCTATTTCCTTCTGTTTTCATATAAGCATCAAGTATAAATTGACATCTCAATTTTCCTGCCTTTTGAAATTGACAAAATTCTTTCCTTGGAGCTAACAGGTGTGCATGATATTCTATTTGACTTATTTTATAACTTGAATATTTAGGATTACATGTTTTCAGTTCTCTATGCCATCCATCATTTCCATATGGATATAATAATGGATTACTTATTGGATCTTTTGTTCAAAATTGATATTGTTGTACCTTATTTGAATTTTTATTATATATCCGAATATCTCTTTCAAATGGAGGCTTCCATTTACATTTTTAAAGACCACTGCTATTTCATTGGCTTGTGCCGCATTGTATCTTCTTTGATCTTGTTTTGGATTTTTTCGAAAAGACAACATTATATTTACAGTTTTTTTTCCTTTTGGATTTAGATCTTGTTCTACTTATTGCATCATCTTGAATGTTCTAACTAAATCATTACTTTGTTTCATTAGACAGGACTGAAGAGGGCCGCCTCGCCAAAAATTAGTAATTGAAGAGTTCGTCTTTAAAAAATATTTTATTTTCTACAATTTATTCTTAATTGATTAAGTGCGCCTTTCAGCGCGATCAAAAAGTTTTTCTTATATCTTTCTCTCCCTATAGGAGATGTGTGGTTTGGTAAGGGTGACCAGGATTGGTCCATATTTTTCTTCTTCTTTTCCTCTTCTTCTTTTGACGATTCTAGATGTCCTGTCTGCGTAGATATCCCGTGGTGAGTCGTCTGAGTGAAAACATCGACGAAATATTTTGGCTGAGGGAAGTCAATCGGGATAAGCTTCCAAGGGAAGAATTCCGTACAGACATCAGGATGTACTTCACTTGAATAGAAACCAGTACTACATTTGCTCAGAGAGCGAAAAGACGTTGAATTGTCCTTTCTTATATACAGTTAATGAATCATCTTGATTATGAATAAATTCATTATGCGACGTCTGTCGGCAAAAAGAAATTACTCAATTTGTCTGAAGTCAAATTCAGACAAAGTCAAATTCAGAATATGTGCGGCTGTTAACCGACAACAGTAGTAGCCGCCACAATTCCTTCATTAATTCTATATCACAACTTTTATTTGTTTTTATATTTATTCTGTGTTTCACTGTTTCTTCTACATCTAAAAAATATAGCTGTGCAAAGCGCAGTAATTTTCCTTCCTCTGGTCGCATTGATTTTGTTGGCAAATGATAATATTGCCCATGTATCTTCAAACAATAAGGAGCATGGTTTACTACATCCATTGGATTTTTATTTCCTGGTGCACCCATTGAAGCCATAGCTAATGCACTGTTATATGAACGTATATTCTCTTTAAAATGTTTAGATGTTGTATTATTTCCTATGTATAATTGTTTTAGAAATTCAGAACAATTTATTGGCTTTAATTGTACCTTTCCCTTTTGGTAACAATATGTAAATTTTCCATCTTTGGGTTTTTCACTTCACACAAAGTTTAATGATTTACAGTATTGACATTCTATATTTATTAGGTTTAGTGTATATACTGACACATTTATTTTATCATCCTTTGCAATCAATGCTTTAAGATAATTTATTTCTTTTTTTTGTTTCTATTTTGTGTCCTTCTTTGAGCATCTTCCTGTTATCTTTTGTATCTTGCGTCCTCATTTTTAGTTGCTCTTTTTTAAAAATTTCTAATTACATTTGCCTCAAGTCTTTTTAACCGTGCCTCGTATTTTTTTTTTTTCTTGAGCTTTTCTATATGCATCTCTTTTTTGACGTATTTTTTTATCGTCGTCATTTACATTTGTTTTTGATTTAAAATTTTTAATTATATTTGTTTCCAGGTATTTTTTCCTTTCCATCCAACTCTCGAAGTAACACCTTGCCGTTTACACATATTATAGTGCCTTTCTAATTTCTTTTTTTTTGTTATTACTCATGGTAGACATTCTAGATTGTGCATTATTTTGTGCTTCATCTATGTTACATATAATTCCTTGCTTCACATTCTCCCCAGCAACATTTTTATTATTTCCTTCTCCATTTTCCGCGTAACTATCATTCATTCCAACGTTATTTTTTAAGTCTATGCTGTGCATTACCTACGGCTCCAAATTCTTGTTGTTGTACATTATTTCTTTCTTTTTCTCTATTCTTAAAATTTCTTAAAACATTTTCCATTTTTCGTTTTTTCTTTTCCTTTAAACTCTCTTTTTTTCGTCTTTTACGTGATCGCTTACATTCTTGATTCTCTTTATACAAATTACCCCCTTTCCTTTTTTTAGGCATAATTTTTTGGCGAACTTTTTGTAAATTTTAGTTATAAGCACTTTTTTCTTTTGAAACTTTTTTTTTTAAATTTTAATTTTTTATAAATATATCTATTCTACCACAGTTCTTTAATTTAAACCTTTTTAAAAAAAGATTTAACAATAATTGCATAATATTAATTTTCTGTCCTATATTTTTTTTTCTTTTCTTTATATATATATATATATATGTTTTTTTTAAATATATTTTTTTCTAAAAACTAATTCTCAAACTATTTTTTTAACATTTTTTTTTATTTTAAATCTTTTAAATTCTATCTTATTTTTCCAAAAAACGAAATTTATAATTTTAATTCTAAATTGACTTCTTTTACTTTCAAATACTTACTTTTTTCAAAATATGCCTTTAATATTTACATTTCTAAACATTAAACAACTATTTAATCTATATATGTTTCTTTTTTTTTAATTAAAAATTTTTTATATAACATTAATGTTCTTTTTTCTTTTTTTTAACTTTACTTTATTCCTTTTTTTTAAATATTTGAAATATTTATCTTTTGATATTTTTCTATATATGTTTTTAAATATTTTTTTATATTTTAGGAATATTTTGTACTTTATTTTTTTTTAAACATTTCCAAAATTATTTCACACTTTTAAGTTTTTGTAAAAATGTAATCTGTTTTTTTTTCCAATTATTTCAATGTATGTTTTTTGCTTATTAATATATTTTTTTAAATAACCTGATCAAAAATAAACTTAATATTTTTAACCAAATTTATCTATTTAAGTTTATTTCTTATCTAAATTATTAAAAAAAAACTATTATTAACTTTTTAACTTTAATTACTTAATATATTACTATTTATAACTAAATTACTTCTAAAGCACTTTTTTAAATTTTAAAACCAATTTTTCTTCCTTCTTTTTAAGATCAACTAAAAAACCTCACTCTCTTTTTCTCGTTTTAAGTAAACAAATGTTGCCTATAAATTCTACATTATTGAGGTTTACCTTTTTTTACCTTTTTATATTCTTTTTCATCGTATGAACCATCTCAAATGACGTATTTTAACTTCTTTTTTTTTTTAATATATTTCATCGCCTATAAATCAACATTGTTTAAATATACTTTAAACATTTGCCCTTTTTTGCAATTTTATCTTAACAATTTCTCATAAACTCTTGTTTTTTTAATTTTTTCTTTTTGTAAAAAACTAATACAAATTGAAATCTCCATTGTTTATTCTTTGCGTAATCAAAAATTACAGTTCTCCCTTATTTTCTCTTTTTTAAAATTTAAGCTACCTTTTTTTTGAAATTTCTTTAAAAATGTCCTGTTTTTATTTTTTTCAACGTTCGTTTTAATCCTTTTTTTTAAAGGTGGTTTGTTGAACCCTTTGTTTTGATTTTATACTATTTTTTTTCGCTATATAGTGCATTTTTCCTAAATGTAGTTTACTTATTTTTTTTAAGACCAACATTTCTTTTCTCTTCAAAAAGCGTTTTTAATTCTTTTTTTTTTAAGACTAAGAGTATACCATTTTCTTTGCTAACCTATACCAAATACCTTAGGTCCCTCTTTATTTTGTTAAAAACAGGGATGGATTCCTTTATAATAGATAATATGGCTTTTTTTAAAAAAAGCATTTTTTAATTTATCCTGTGTAAATGTTCTTTATTTAAAAACGCTCTTATTATACTTTATTAAGTTTTTTGAATTATACAAAAAAAACAAAGTTAGCTCTATTTTCCTTACCTTTCTGAATTTACTATACGTAGGACTGCGTTTTAATTCTAATTTACTTTGGTACACCTTTATTTTGTTTTTTTAAACAATTTGTTTTTTTATTCTTAAAATTTTTTTTTAATTAAAAAAATATATTAAATGATTCTGTGTCAATCTTTTTCTCGGAAACCTAAATGCCCTCCTTTTTCAAAAAAACAAAATCTCCTTTTTTCAGAAGGTAGAACGTCTTTTAACGTTTTTTATAGCGATGAACCTGAGGAACATTCAATAATTCTTTTTACATTTACTTTTTATTATTTGGGTCATTTTTCACTATTTTAATAAATTAATTGCATATTACCCTTCGAAAAATTGAACACTATTTTTTTTTTTAGAATATCCTTGAAAATAATTCTTTTTGTAAATTTAATATTATAATTTGATCTCTATCATAAAATATAGATATTTATTTTATTTATATAAAAAATGAATATAATTAGTATATATATTTTTAAAAATTTATTTTTATTAATTTTTATTTAATTGAAAAATTCCATTTTATAAAACATTTATTCCATCAAAGTTTGACGTTTCTCAAACACATTTTTTAAAATCTTTTTCAAATCGATTTTAAACTGTAAGTTTCCTACATTTTTTCTTTTTTTTTATTTATTTTAATATGAAGAACCTTTTCTCAAGGTTTCTCAAACGTAAGTAACTCCTTTTCTTTAATGAAAAAAATTTTTTTTAATTAATAAATAAATTATTAACCTAAGTTTTTAATTTTAATTTTTTCAAAAAAGATATTTTTTTTAAATCTCTTTTTTTTCAAAAATATACTTAAATTAATATTATTTGTTAAAATTCTTTTTTGCTTTAATAAACTTTTAAGGAATAAATTTCTCTTATTTTTTGTGGAAAATAGTGTTGAATATTTTATTGGGCTTTTTTCTAAAAAAAAAAAAAAAAAAAAAAAAACATTTACAAATGTTCTTTTAATTTTTTCCAATCGTTTTTTCAACGAAGAATTACTTTGTACTTAAGTTTTTTTAAATAAGATTTTTTTTTAATTTTTTTGCCAAAAATAAACATAAAACAATATTTTTTGTTAAATTTCTTTTTTTGCCCTTATAAACATTAGGAATAAATTTTTCCTTTTTTAAAGAAAAATAGTATTGAATATTTTATTGGGCTTCTTCCTTAAAAAAAAAAAAAATTCATTAACAAATGTTCTTTTTATCTTTTTTTAAAGTTTTTTTCAACACGAAGGATTTCTATTTTTACTCATTATCAAATATAATCAATTAAAAAAAGTTTTTTTAAATAAAAAGTATTCTACCTTTTTTACCTTAATAATTGTCGAGGTCTAGAGATAGATAATTTCTTACCTTATCTATGTTTATTCATTTTTGGGGGGAGATGCATTTAATTTTTGACGTAAACTGCTTTTTTAAAGCTTAAAATCTGTTGGAAACTTTTAAAATATTAATATACCGTTTCTCTTAATTTTTCTTAAATTATTCTAAAACCTTTTTTTTGTTTCATAGTTTCTAAAAAAAATATTTAATGAGTCTCTTTTTTCAAACCTTAAAAAAAATAGATTAGTTTTATAATTTATATTGTTTTTTCTTGTTATTGTGTGTTCGACGACATTTAAAAAAACATTATTTTTAAAGCCATCCTACCCTTTGTTTGTAGATAAGTGTTTGTAAGGTGTAAATGTTTTTTAGATGTTTTCTGCTTTAAATTATCTTTAGTTCAATGAGTGTTTTTTTTAATTAAAATATTTCGTTTTTAACAGTAACATAAAACTTCATCTTTTTTAGGTCTTCGAAACTGCTATAAACATTATCAACTTCGAACATTTTCGATTAATATTCATTCTATCCTTGTCAATAAACTTATTTGGTTGTGAAATCAGCTGTTTAATATTACATTATATTAAATGACTATCGTTTTAATCCCTAATAGACACACACACACACACACACACACACACACACACACACACACGCACGCACGCACGCACGCACACACAACACACACACTCACTTTTACACACAACACCTACACTCCTTCTCTTTTTTTCTATCTCTAATAATCATTTTCATTCTCTCTCTTATCCCAAAACTTTCTAACACACAATTAATTTTATACTTTTTTTAAAGAACGGATTTTAATTCAAATTTTATTTTTAATCAACCTTATTTGATTCTCATTAAATTGTTCCTAAATAATTTTTTTGTTTATAAAAAATTCAATGTATTATTTTGTTTTCTGTTTCTTTGTGAAATTTTTTCAACGTTTTCTTTAGGTTTTCTTAAATCCTTGCTTTTTGCCAAACATTCTTCTATCATCTCCAATTGTTTTTCATAATTCATTTGAACTTTAATTAAAAGTTCATCCCAACCATCTTCTAATTTTAAAATATTAATTTTAAAAAAGGAGGATTTGATTAATTTATAATTTTTTAATTTTATATTTTTAAGATACTTTTTAAATAAAAAAATAATTTTTTTTTTCAAACACAATCAAAATTGCTTGTTTCTTTAATTAAAACAAAAATTATATTTTTCGAACTTACCTTTTTTAAATTTTTGAATTTCTCTCTCTCTCTCTCTCTCTCTCTCTCTCTCTCTCTCTCAAAACTTTTTTCTGTTTATAAACTTATAAAATTTGTTTCCCTAATTTTTAAAAATTTTAAAAATAAAAACAATATATTCTTACTCTAATAATTCTAAATTTTTTATTAAATTTTGATATAACAAAAAAATATTCTTATTTTTTAAAAATAAACTTTAAAATTACAATGCATTAAATTAATAAACAATAAAATAATTTCTCTTTTGAAAAAACCTTTTTTTTAGAATTTTTTTCCATTAAAAATATAAAACATCTATCTTGATTTAAATCCATCAATTTTGTTTAATAATTTAAACATGTATCTTTCTTTTAAATATTTATACATCTATCTTGCTTCTATTAAATATCTTGCCTTTATTTTTTACCTTTATTAAAATCTTCTTTAAAGCTATTCGTATTTCGTCTTTTTATAAATTTACCTTTAATAAAAGCATCTTTAAAGCAAAACGTCTGTCATCTTCCTAAATTAACATCCTTTATATTACCTTCTTCTAAAACAACAAATATGCTTTTCGAGAAAATAGAAATTTAAAACCAGTTTTTTTTTTAAAACAAAAAGGATACTCCCTTTATATAAAAGGTTCCTAAATCAGTGGTTCCTAACCTTTCTTAGACCAGGGACCTCTAGGACTTTTTTGTTTGGTGCAGGGACCCCAGGTGTAAAATAAACATTCCGAGAATTTGAAAATAAGCGGCCGGGCATCATACTAGGTGATGCGTTCAACAATATTAATTTATTATAGGTTTATAACTTTATTTTGCGGATCTTAATTTAGTTCTCGCGGACTCTTGGTTGGGAACCTGTGCTTTATATATTCATTTTAGATATTCTAATTATATATTGTCTTTTTTCCAAATAGACATTCGTAAATGTTCCTTTTTACTTTTAATAACATCAGCATTATTAACATGCATATTGTTTAGATTACCATTCATAATGTTTGAATTTCCGACAAAAATAATTTTCTTCCTACTGTAAATGACATGCATTTACAGTGTGAAGCTATTTATAAATAACATGCGTAATATGAAACTATCAACTTATATATTGATTGATTTATTCTTTTATTTTTTTCTAAAAACAGGGTGTTTAATATCATAGAGATATAAGAATAGAGTACGTAAGGCAGTCGAAAAAGCGATAGAGAATTAGAGAAAGAGAGCGCTAAATAAAGGCCCCTCTATGTTTAATCGTGCATGCGCAAGAGTACTGTTTTGAAGTCTGCCGAGTTTGCGTCTGTGCATCGCGTGATACGTCAATGCAGAATAATAAATTGACGATTTTTAAGGGACATCTATATATTTCTCTATATGTTTAATTTAATAAGTTCAATTATCCTATGTTATGTTCTTCAAAATTTTGTATTATTGTTACACTTTTTGTAGCAAAATAAAATATAATTGTAATTCTAGAATTCAATCTTTATTATTTTGATGGCTATATATAAATATTTTTTTAGCAGAATGATTGTAATTCTTGTACATGCTTATTTTTAATGTATTAGATATATAAAATTTCTTTATATTTAATTTTTTATGTTATAAAAAATAAAAATTTTTGAAAGTTAAATGCGATCCCCCCGTACCTATACAAGTTAAAAAGCAAATATATTGTTAACGTTGCTATTACGTACGTGTATCAATATTATATTACTAAAATATTTAAATTGGGCCTCAAGGAATTTAAAGTTTATATTTATTTTTATAAATAATAATATTTTTAATGTTCTACGATTTTTTATTATCTTCATAATTTCAATTTCTCATAAAAGACTCAAATTAATATTATACTCTAATGCTATGAAGTAAACACTTACAGCTTGATGTTCACTAACTCTGCGCATGCGTTATTAGACAAAGACAGAAGGGCCCTTATTTTAGCTTTCTCTTTCTATCTCTCTATCGTAGCTACTTATATGATAATACACAACTCACGCGCTCTATTCTTATATCTCTATGTTTAATGTTTAACGTATCTTTAAGATATTTTTGTGCTAAAATGTGACATCATTTTTATGTTAAATTCTAAAACCTAGAAACTTTTCACGTGTGTTTCTTTAATGTTTAGCGAATCTTTAAGAAATGTTTGTTCAAAAATTTGACACCTTTATATTCAATCTTAACACAAACTTTTCTCGTTTTTTTTTTAAATATATTAAAAACCATTAATCTAAAGTATGTAAATATCTTACAGGATTATCTTATACAGGACGTTTCATTTAAAAACTAACGTTTCTTTAATTTTTGCAAATTATTTATGAAACAATGTGTTTAGAAAAATCGAAAAAGCTTGGTAGCTCATAAAATTAAACACATCAAACTCATAAAATTAAAAATTAAAAAAGTTCATTTACAAGAAATTCGGGACACAAAAGATGAAGGGGAACACGTGAAAACAGACAAAAGCATATCCATTAGTAATTATTAAAAAAAAAGAAACATCCTGTATATGGAAAATCCAAACCTATGGCAGCCTAACTCGTTAAATTTGAAGTAAAATGAGACCATTTGCTTGAGATTCGGGTCACAAATGACGAAGGAGTTCGCGGTCATACAGAAAATACGGACATACAGACTCCCGGGACTTATATATATAGATAAAAAAAATTAATTTTTCGAAAAATTACAAAAAATTGTTTGAAAATTATTATTTATACTACATATATAGATAGAAATAAACTAAAGGAATTAAAAGGTGGGATTTATTTTAATACAAAAAATGTCATAACATTCACTTGTAATTAGTATATTTATTTAATAAAAAACATGCAAGTAAAAAGTTTTTTTTATGTAAGGAAAAACGTGCAAATAAAAAGCTTTTTTTAAAATTAATTTACAGGTGTAAACAATTATTTTTTAAATGTAATTTTGATAAAAAATAGCAGTTCTTAATAAAGAAGTTTGTGAAAAGCAAACATTTTGAAAAAAATACAGAAAAATTATTTTGTTTTGATTTTTATTTATTATAGTAGCAATAGATATTATTTTTTCATTCTTAAGTCACTCAATAAATAATAATGATTTTTTTACAAATAATTTATTTACATTGAATTTTTTTATTTTGCCTAATTTTTTGCCGTTATTTTTTGCCGTTATATTGCCTATGTTGCATGAAAATATGTTGTATCCAAACTTAAGTTCCATCTATCATAACAATGACTTTTTCATATACATTAACAACGATAACTAGCTGAAAGTGTACTTTAAACATTTAATTTTTTATCTATCCTTATTCTAGTTTTTACAAATTCTACGCAATTTTCAAACACTTTGGGTGTGCCATACACCTGTACAGTAACTGAGGATTAAATTAAAAAATTAATATTATGATTTTTATTACTTACAATTGATTCTTCTGCCTTTTTATCTAAATAAAGAATCATAATATTACTTTTTAAGTATAGATTGGACAAATAGGTTGGAAGACTGAAAAATTAATTCAACGAACATTAGATGTTTTTACAGATTTTTAATGTTGAATTTATGTTTCTGAAATAATTCAACATTTATTTGCTATATGAGATATTTAATTATTTAAATACAAATAATATTCTCTATTGCATAGATACTTAAATTTAGATAATGTAAATATCTTGTTTGAAATATTTATTGTTTAATTTATGAAATTTATTATGTCTATACACACAGGTTTACTTACTTTCATAAATTGTTATGATGTGAAACAAACGTCAAAGATGCAAAATATATTTATGTTTGCTAAAATAGGAGCACTGGTGATTATTATTATAGCTGGATTAGTCTGGCTTTGCTTAGGTATGTTAAGAAATTTTTAATGAGATTTATTGTTTTTTAATCATTTATGGTAATTTTAGGGCATACAGAAAATTTTGAGAACATTTTTGAAAACACGAATACCGACCCTGGCAAAATCGCTGTAGCTTTTTATTCTGGCATATTTTCCTACTCTGGATGGAATTACTTGAATTTTATGACAGAAGAATTAAAAAATCCTTATGTGTAAGTTCTATTATTTGACTAATTGTAAGACGGTTAATTAATATTTCTGTCACATGAAAAAAATCAAAACTTTGAAATTATTTTTTTACTTTTTGATGAACAAATTAATAACTGAATGATTTCTTTAGGAATTTACCACGTGCAATTTACATATCACTGCCGCTAGTGACTTTAATATATGTTATGGCAAATGTTGCTTATTTGGCTGTTTTAACTCCGACTGCTATGATCGCTTCCAATGCCATTGCTGTGGTAAGTAATATAAATAAATTATTTAAAGGTAAGATTCTATTTTTACACGTATGTAAAATTAAAAAAAAATTATAACAAATGTTCAATTTATGCACTTTAATACACATTCTTGCTTGCTAAAATAAATTTGATCTTAAATTGTGAATTATTTTCAGAATAATAGTGATTAAAGTTTCTAAAATTGTATAATTTAACCTTTAGAGGACTGGCATTTTTCTCTTAAAATTTGATTTTTTGGGTAAAATTTATACATATATACAATTAACATTTTTTACATAATTTCCGAGTTTGTTACTGGTTCATATACATATATGCCACCCTGGCCCGGTACGGTACGGAAATTTTTAAAATTTGAATTTTGATGTTTTTTTAGGGGTTTTTCATATCGTTGATCACAATTTTGAGGTCAGATTATCGAACAATACTGTTTTACACAAAAACAGTATTGCTACTGTAAACCTAAATTTATTCTTTGTATTTCTTTTTCATAATAGACAAAAATGGGGAAATAAAAAAATAAAAATTTATAAAGCAAACCAAAAAAAAGAAAAACAAATGGAAAGTTATACATAATGTAACTGCTGCTTATTTATTTAAGCTTATGGTGATAATATTGATTTTGTGTAAAATTTCGATAATCTGATCTTTAAATTGGGATCAACAATATCAAAATCTTCAGAAACACCAAAGTCCAAATTTGGAAAATTTTGAGTATCTGCCATACTGTATCGAATTGGAGTGATTCATGTGAGTCAGCAACAAATTCTAAAAACTACGTAGACCTTATGTAAGTTATAAATTTTACAGGGAAAAAACTCGAAATTTTAATGGAAAAATGCTAGCCTTCTAAAATGAAAGTATCTAACCAAAAACAAGTGAATTGTTCAATTTGACATAAATGACCAGATATAATTCAATAAAAGTACTATGTTTTAACCATAGATTTTGATCCTTTTTAAGTGCATTAATACATAAATTACATCCAAAGTATTAATAACGATAAGATATGTACAGATATATAATCTAAAAAACCAGACAATATATTATAAACTACAAGCAAAAAGCGCAATCGACGTTATTAAAGGCAATAACATGTTACTTACAAATAATCTACGTGAACAAGAATACAATATAAAAATTAGATACTATTGTAGACAAAATAAGTCCGTTACTGTCGAGACGAGATATTAAATTGATCTTGGTAGAGAGAACAACAAGGATAATCACAACAAGAAAGCTATGTCAAAAAATCAAAGTCAAGTTTATTAAAAAATATGATCACACCATTAATTTACAAACTGACATGGATAACTTGACTGGCACTTATGATAGAATTATTAAATCAGCTTAGGTTTATATTATTCGGTTTATTTATTTCTCGTTTACTTGATTGACACAGCTTTCTGTAGAAGTGTAGAAGTGTTTATTATCGCATATATAATTTCAATCTTGTTATTGAAAAAATTCAATCTTGTTATTGAAAAAAATTATTTATTATGCCCCACTCCTTTTTCTGTGGTTTGTATTATGCTTAAGCAATGCGAAATTTAGCCACTATTGATAAATTTTGATCATCTATAACTGAAAAACACAATGATTTCAACATTTTTGTATTATAATTTTTATCTAAATTACTTCAGAAATACATTTTAAAAGAAAATATAATAATGGGATACTATGAACAATTCATCAGTTAGGTTTATATTATTAGACTTACTAGTCAGATGTTATTCACAAAACTTAATCTTTTTGTTAGACTTTTGGCAATCAACTTCTCGGATATATGTCTTGGATAATACCTCTAATGGTAGCTGTATCCGCTTTTGGGGGACTAAGTGTTCATATTATGACATCATCTAGAATGTGTTTTGTTGGCGCCAGGAACGGTCATTTTCCTTGCATGTTGAGTCACATCAATATGTCCAGACTCACACCTACACCTGCTTTAATATTTCTGGTGCGCGCAAGACTAATATTATCAATTAAATTGTTTTCTTATATTGAATTATGGCTTTAGAAAAAAAATTGTATAAATGTTTTTACTTTATACATTAAAATAAATTTTTCTTTTAAAAAATATATTTATAACCAATTTTTGTATTTGTAGTGTATTCTGTCCCTCATAATGTTGTGCACGAGTGATATATTTGTACTGATTACATACTGCAGTATAGTAGAATCATTTTTTATAATGATCTCAGTAGCTGGAATTTTATGGCTGCGTTATAAAAGACCTAACATGGAACGACCAATCAAGGTAATGTGTATATAATTAAGTTAACCCATTATAGGCGGCCAGAAGTTTACCAATAGTATGGTTTCAAACAATAAGCCATTTAGGACATCTCATCGAGACATGCTAAAAACAAAAAAAATTTCTTTTCTCATTCGAAATTTAATATGGCGGAACAACATAGCAGCTCCGAATTTGGAAGTTTTTCAATTTCCATGGAAATGTGTATTCATAGGTTTTGGGGTCACTGAATACGAACGTGACGTTTGTTTTGCATTTTTCAATATGACTGACCGAAGATGGCGCTCTAAATTTGGCGAAAACCGCACTTCCGCACTATCTGGTATATGCTGAATATTTATGAACGTACAATTATCTTATAGAGGGGATTTGAGGCATAATGACATGAGTTACTGAATTTTGTTGGAAAATAATTGCCAACTTTATTTTTTTAATATGGCAGACTAATATGGCGAATCAAAAATTTGAGATTTTTTATTTTCATGAAAATAAATATCAAGGGGTTTTTAAGATTGCCGAATATGGATCTGACATTAGTTTTGTATTTTTCACTATAGCCGATCCAAAATATCACTCTAAAATCAGCTAAAAATTACACTTTTTTCAGAGTTTGATATATTTAGAATGTGAACCAGTATAGAATCGATTTATGAGAATGCAGAAACGGGAGAATAATATTGTGACTCACTAGATTTTAACGATAATCCACTTTATTATCTGAGTTTTTTAAAAAGGCAGATCGAAAACTTGATCTGAAAAGAAGTATTCAGGAATTTTTAGAATCGTCGAGTACGAATTCAAAGTCTGTTTTTATTTTGCAAGACAGCCAACGCAAGCTAGCACTCTAAATTCAGCTGAAATCATACTCTTTGTACAATAAAAGTATTCAGTTATAGAATGAATATTACCATTCTCAGCATCGTCTAGGATTAACGAACGTGGACGTGACGGTAATCTTGTGCGTGCGTGCGTGCGTGCGTGCGTGCGTGCGTGCGTGTGTGTGTGTGTGTGTGTGTGTGTGTGTGTGACTTGTGAATTGGTGCTGTGAATTAGTGCTTGAATCCAAAACTTTATTTTAAGAAAAACCCCGATAGGAAAAGATTTATAAAGTTGTATGACAAAATATTGTAAAACTTTATAATCCGTTATTATGAGAGCATAGTTGAGAAAATAGATGTAAAAACATTAACCTTTTATAAAACATTAATAAATGTTTGCGCAATTAAATTTTGAAATGATATGTTGGCATAACAATAGCGATATGGCGAATCATCTTAACAGCACATTTGCAAAATTAAATGTAGAAATAAATTGTGCAATAATTGAGAAAAATATTTTAGCCGTAACATGTTTAAAACATTTAGAAATATAATTGTGCACAAAAGACTCAAATTATTTCTCACTTATTCCTAAATTATGATGCAAATATTGAAACGTGGAATGTGTAATATTGCATGTTCCAGTATTTGTGCATTATAATGTAGGAATTATTTAAGAGTTTCTGACCGCTATTACTATCAATGAGATACTTAACTCTCCAACGGACGCAACTAATCTGTCAAAGTGTCTCTTTTAATCTTTATTAAATGTCTAGTGAATAAGCGATATTTGTTAAATTTATTGTAATACCTTTATTAATTTTGAATTAAATATTGAAGATTAAATGTTGTAAATATTGCACATTATTATTACTGCATTATATTGTGAAAATATTGAAGATTATAATGTGATAATTTTAAATGTTGAAATAATTACAAAATATTTATGTTTCAATGTTTGTCTAATCTTTAACAAATATTATTTAAGGGGTTACACCAACCTAGCGGAAAAAAAAATTCAATTTTTTTTTATTACATTTTCTTGAAGCTTCAAGTTTCGAGAATATATCCTGAAAGTTTTATGTTGATATCTGAAAAAATGCCTGAATTATAGAGAGTTGAGTAAAACGGGATCGAGTGCTCGAATTGGAGCAATATCAACATAAATTGTCACTGGACGATGATGTGATCAAAGCCATTTGTCCAATATTTGAAAACAACTTTCTAGTGATAATTTACTGAAGAAATGCGTCAGTGGATTTACGCAAAACGTTAACGAAAGTTTGAACAATCTGATTTGGCGCATAGCGCCAAAAGTGCAGCACAGCGGTGCACACGTTGTGCAAATTGCTGCCAATATTGCTGCATACACATTTAATGAAGATGCTGCCGCATATTTATTAATGATAATAAAAGAATTGTGCTGCATATTGCGAAAATCAAGACCGAGCACGCATCGATGTGGCCGAAGTACGAGCGCAGAAGGCGACGCGCGAAGAAAGGATTACTTGCTGTCAACAAAAGTCTTCACAAAGCGCTGCTGTTATTGATGTGGAAGGAATCTCATATGGCCCCAGAATTGTCGACTAGAGGTAAAGTGCAAAATTCGGCTATTAACAATAGTAGAACTAAACTTGAAACTTTAAACGCGTTTTTCTCAAAACATGGTTTTCAAAGTCGGTGACCACCAGATCTCAAAAACTAATCGATGGATCGTTTTCAAATTTTTACACAATACTCTCAGAAACATTTTTTTGTCGGTGACGATCTATTTTTTTTTAATCGGTCTTCATTAAAAATTAAAAAATGAAAAGGTCAAAAATTTTTCGTTTTTTTTAAATTTTAACTTCAACTCATCGTTATTTTGTAACAAACGATAAAATCGACAATCGGCGATCGTCACCGACAAACCACTACTGTTAACTTAAAAACATCATTTTGTTTTTTTCAGATGGATCGTTTAGACGGACAGTGGTCACCGCAGAATGCGTTTTTCCAAACCTCAATGTGTGTCGGCGGCCATATTTCTGCTTTCCGTCGCCATTGTTTAATAAAAAAATTTTTTTTATATTGTCGAAACATAAGTCAATAATCACCCAAAATTTCATTTAATTCCCACTACCCGTTTAGGAGGAATAAAATATCAAAGTTAGGCCTGTTTTTCGACCGTCTAGGTTGATGTAACCCCTTAAGAAATATATTCTGACAAAACTGTTACGTTATGGCGAATCATCTTAGCACAATCTTTAATGCCATTATTGTGCAATATTTGCAATATTTGCAAAATCGGGGAAGTGTTACCATAAACCTAGTGAGGGATCAACTGGTCAATAAAATCTAGTAGAATGCAGTGCTGTTCTTAATTTAGCTGTATGAGATGGCTCTGCACTAATATATATTCAGATACACTGAATTTTGAGCGAAACGTGTGATTCTAGCTAATTTCAAAGCGCTATGTTGGGTCGGTCATATGAAAAAATGTAAAACTAACGTCAAATTTGTATTTGAGAATCCTAAAATCTAATTTTATGGAAACCGAAAAACTTCCATTTTTTGATTTACCATATTTATCCGCTATGTTAAAAAATCGAAGTGAGACGGTGAAATTCCGACGCGTTCTAGCAATTTATGTTATTTTGCCGCGATCGATTTATTTTTCTGGATGGTAATATATTTGTATGTGTTTAATGTACATCAGATGGCATAGATGTACATTAAGGAAAAAAGCAATTTTCGTTAAATTTAGAGCGCCACTTTGGGTCGGTCCTAGTATTGAAAAGTGCAAAACTAACAGATTCGTATTCAGTAACCTTAATTACTTATGGACACCTATTTTCATGGGAAGCGAAAAAAATTCTTTAAAATTTTTTATTTGTCATATTGGTCCGCCATATTGAAAAAATGTGAAGTGGGGCAGTTATTTTTCAACGAAATTCAGTAGCTCGTGTTATTATGCTTCAAATTTCCCCTATAAAATAACTGTACGTTTATAAATATTTAGCGCTTATACGGGAGCGGTGCACTTGCATACAGTTCAAATGGACACGGTGCATTTACACACGGTGCTTTTGGCCACGATATTTTGCGCACCGTTTATTTGCATACCGTTTAGTTGCACATCGTTTACACAATGAGATTTGGACACAGTGAGAAATAACTATGTCGAGGGCACCCTACCGACGAGGTGGGTGCGGGAGGGGGGCCTAAGGCCCTCCTTGTACTTTCTTGTGTGTATGTGTGTGCGTGTGCGCGCGGTGTGTATGTGTCCATCTCTTTTCGTGTTTAATTGAACGGTGTACAAATGAATGTTGCGCAAAATATCGTGTCCAAAAGCAACATGTGCGCAAATACACAGTGTCCATTTGAACCGTATCCCACTGAGTGCCACCCATCGTATACCAGGCAGTGTGCGGAAAGTGCGATTTATGCCAAATTTAGAACGCCGTATTGGGTCAGCCATATTGAAAAAAACGAAACAACGTTAGATTCGTATTCAGTGACGATTCCAAAAACCCCCGAATACATATTTCCATGGAGATAAAAAAACTTCCAAATTCCGAGCCGCCATATTGGTCCGCTATATTGAATTTTAAATGAGAAAATTTTTTTTGTTTTTAGCATGTCTTGAGATGCCCCAAAATGAGTTATCGTTTGGAACCATCCTATTTGCAAATTCCTGGCCGCCTAAAATGGATTGATATAAAATTATAAAAATAAATTAAATAAATGGGTAATATGAGTCAGCGCGGAAATCAAAATTTAATACAATATGTCAAATTTTAATTTGACTTAAAACATCAAAACAACTTTCGAAACATATAAAAGATGATAAACGCAATGCTTACCATATGAAAGATAACACCGTACGTGTTTTGACTTACTTTAAAGTCATTATTAACGGTATATAAATACATTTGACTTAACAGAGCAGTAAATTAAACCTGATTTGAACTTGTATTACGAATGAATACGTTGATAAGAACGGAGCGAACAACAGCATTCCATGGGCTCACGTTGTGCAAAGGCATCAATTCCTGATTGTGCATCCAAGTTACCATACTAGATAGAATTGCAATTGGTGCTGTGAATAGCAATGTGTAACATTTTTTATAACAAAGTCTCTGAAAACACTACGAAACTCTAATAAGAGTAACTCACTCATAGATACATTTCATCTCGCACTTTCAGAGAAATAATCAATAGTTGCCGAAATCAAAAACGTAATACAATAAATTAATGATGAATCAAGAGACACGGTAGTGGCTCGCGCCAAGTGAAAGTGCAGTGCGAGCCCGACCATGCTCTTTACGCGAGTACGCGATTTGCGAGCACCCGAGATTATCGGATCTCAGAAATGGTTAAACCAATCGAGTTCTAACTAGGTTCAATTGAAAGCTTGGGGTCGATTTACATTAGAAAACTTTTATTTTTCCTCTACATGCCCTATGAGTGGAGGTATCGCGACGCAAAGTCCGAAATGTCAAAATTTCATTTAAGATACGTCGTCGTCGTCATTATCATTGTTGTCAACCTTGTAGGTATCTCTGCGGGTAGTGCGGGTGCGAAAATGAGGGACGAAATTCCATCTCGTGCATCTGCTACCATGTGGCGTTTGCATCGTCATTATAGCATCGTGTATAAGTTACGTGGGTCGCCAGTCGCTCGCTTGCGCCATTAGCTCGCATGAGGGGGGGGGTTGGAGGTTAGTTTTTAAGGTCGAGCACGTCCTAAGACGAAAACCAGACGTGCTCGACCTCCCACGGGGATATATGATGTCGTGAGGTGTTATAATATTGCTTGCTCTCGAGACTCAATTTTAAATTATTTTTCTTGTTTTCTTGACAAACTTGTAAATCACGTACAATTTCTTCCAATTCTCTTTCTTAATAAGCTCTGTAATGCTCTCAGCACCATCTATGTTACGGCGATACATGACATGTATGAGGTTATGTTGATTTTTTAAATTGTCAATTTAATCATTGACACCAATGTAAAATTAATTAATCAGAGAGTAACATAGCTCAGATTTTACACTGGTGTCGTTGAGGTAGATGAGATGTTGCATAATGTAAAATGTGTATTATTGCTGTAATTGTCAAATCATATAATTTAAATTTTTAATTTAATGAGAAATTTTGAAGCAAGTTTCTTAATTCATTGATTGATTTTTGTCTTATGTGTAAATGTTTAAAGTTATATTTGTAGATTCAGCAAAGTATATATTCTTAATTTAATATAAATGTAAATTTTTATAAACATTTAAAAAATTGAGAAATTTTGAAGCTAATTGTTTAATTCATTGATTGATTATTTGTATTATGTGTAAATGTTTTTTTTTACACAATAAAGTTGTATTTGTGCGTATTATGTAATGCAATTTAATAATCAATGATTAAAATATTTGCTTTAATTAATCTATGTTGCATTATAAGTTAAATTTGATGAAAAATATTTTATCTTGGATTTATTTAATACATAAATAAATGTGATATGTATGTATTTAGGTTGAATCAAAAGTGTGATTTTTTGCTTTTTGAAAGAAGCTCACACATATATATTACCTAGGTTGAATTTCATAAAAAGTATTATCTTGAATTTATTTGAAACATAAGTAAATGTGATTTTTTCCATCCAAAGGTATATATTATTTAAGTTGAATTTGATCAAAAGTTTTATCTTGAATTTGTGATTTTTTTCCTTGAAATAAAATATCACTTACAAGGGAACCCCGCGAACCCGAAAATTCTGATTTTAATGAAACTTGGCATAAATATAGAGGCGGTAAATACATGAATTTAGAAATTTTTAGTTGGTGCTTATAAACAGTTTAAAGGGTTGAAACCACCCTTCAAAAATTGAGTTTTTGCCTTTTCTGGATATATCTCGTAAACTAACAAACAAAATATTAAAAAATGTTTTATACAAAAGTTTTACAGCATTAATATATTTAACTATGCTATTTATTTTATGAAAAAAAATTTTTTTTTCAAAAATTTATTCTTTATATCTTTCCTATATTGAATATTTATTGCATTAAAATTTCAATTTCAGTGAAATTTGGCACAAATGTAGAGAGGGAGCAATACAAAAATTTAGAAAATTGTCTGTTTTTTGATACATCTCGTAAACTTAACAAAACATCAAAAAATGTTTTGTGCAAAAGTTGTACAGTATAAATACCTCTATTTAATTACGCTGTTTATTAAAAAATTTTTTTTTTAATGAAAACAATATTTTTAATTTAAAAAAATTTTCAATAAAATTGACTTTTATGTATCTAGCATTTATAAAGTAATTATAATATCTTATACTACCTATCAGCCTTTTTTCCCCATTTTTCCAATATTTCACGGTTTTTCTTTTCTTATAGTTACTATTTAAAATTTCGTTTTCTGGTTCACAATTATTCTCATTATCAGGTTCATAATTATCATTATCATTTTCTAGAAATTCTTCTTTATCTGTTACAAATTCTATGTCACTTAAATCCCAATTTTGAAATTCCAAAGCAGTATCGGTTTGTATTATATAACAAATGCTACATTATTTGCTATAATATCCTGTATTACTTCATATAATTGTATTTCTTTTCTATTTATAGGCGTTGGGGAAATATGTGTAATTTGAAATAAAATAACATATTAAGAACATTTGCAACATTTATGTGTAACATTATGTTTTATTTGATTAAAAATTTAAACAATTTAACAGAATAATCAAGTACACGTTAGACGTCATTTGATTCTAATGTGAAAATAACGCGTAACATCATTAATAATGATACAAAACTTTTATTAATAGGTGATTTCTATTTTGTATATGATGCCGTGACATGACGAATGTAAAACATGAATGTGAAATATGTGACATAAACAGAATGAACACAGTGTGAAAACAACATGATTACTCTAATATTGCGCAACAGTCACATAAAAAATAATGCATACAGGAATGCAGTTAATATAAATATATAGTATTATAACATTGATAATATATTACACATTGATGATATAAATAATACGGAGTGTACGATAATATAATAACTTTATAAATGCATACTTTATAAATAGATACATAAGAGTTAACTTTATTTAATTTTTTTTAATAAAAAATGTTTTTAATTAATTTTTTTTTCGAAAAATGAACAGCGTAGTTAAACAGAGATATTTATACTGAAATACTTTTGTATAAAACATTTTTTAATGTTTTGTTTAGTTTACGAGATATATCAAGAAAAGGCAAAAATCTCTCAACCTTTGAAGGATGGTTTTAACCCTTTAAACCGTTTTTAAGCACCAATTCAAATTTTCTAAATTTGTGTATTGCCCCTCTCTACATTTGTGCGGAATTTCACTGAAATTGAAATTTTGATGCAATAAATATTTAACATAGGAAAGGTATAAAGTAAATTGTTGAAAAAAATTTTTTTTTCAAAAAATGAACAGCATAGCTAAATAGAAATATTTATGCTGTAAAACTTTTGTATAAAACATTTTTTAATATTTTGTTTAGTTCACGAGATATATCGAGAAAAGGCAAAAACTCTCAATTTTTGAAGGGTGGTTTCAACCCTTTAAACCGTTTATAAGCACCAACTGAAAATTTCTAAATTCATATATTTACTCCCTTCATATTTATGCCAAATTTCATTAAAATCAGAATTTTCGAGTTCGCGAGGTTCCCTTATTAGTCTATACATCAAATAACATTTTAGTGACCAAACATAATTATCCTTTTAAAAACAGGTAAAAAGGTGTGGGCTTCTTTAAGGAAAGACAAATTCAAGATAATTGTTTTGATCAAATTCAACTTAGGCCTGGCTCCAAAACATGCTCTAAAGGAAAATTTTATTTAAAAATTTATAATATTATAACCGTTATATAAACTTTAGCTTTTTAGTAAAATTTTTCTCAAAGAGAAAGTTTTAGAGTGTAACCTTAAGTGGTCTAGAAACCTAAGTAGTTTATAAAAAAATACAAAATGCGTGATATCCAAACAAAATTACCTTTTTAAAAAGAGTAAAAAAAAGCGCCAAGTGTGTGGTTTTACTTTAACGAAAAATTTATAAAATTCAAGATAAAATTTATTAATTACTTTTGATCAACTTCAACCTAAGTGATATATGGAATAGAAAAAAATAAATTACTTTTGTATCGAATAAGACATTTTTCATTAAATCAATCTAAGTGATATATACATCAAATTTAATCTAAATGGTCTATAAACACTACAAAATGTGTGATATCCCAACAAATTTACCTTTTCAAAAAAGGTAAAAAAAGGCGCTAAGTGCTTGGTTTTTCTTTTAAGCAAAAAAATTATTGGATGGTTCAACCTAAGTAATATAAGAAAAAAATCATAAATTCAAGATAAAACTTTTAATCAAATTTAACCTAAGTGGTATATACTTTTGGATAGTTCAACCTAAGTGTTATATACTAAGTGTGTCAAAAATTTAACTTAAGTAATATATAAAAAATTTACAAAATTCAAGATAAAACTTTTGATCAAATTCAACCTAAGTAATATATGGAATAGAAAAAAATAATTTACTTATGTATCAAATAAGATACTTTTTATTAAATTTAATCTAAGTGATAGATATATCAAATTCAATCTAAGTGGTCTATAAACACTACAAAATGCGTGATTTCTCAACAAAATTACCTTTTTAAAAAAGGTAAAAAAAGGCGACAAGTGTTCGGTTTTTTCTTTAAGCAAAAAAATTATTGGATGGTTCAACCTAAGTAATATAAGGAAAAAATTACAAATTCAAGATAAAACTTTTAATCAAATTCAACCTAAGTAGTATATACTTTTGGATGGTTCAATCTAAGTATTATATACTAAGTGTGTCAAATTCAACCTAAGTAATATATACTAAGTGTGTCAAATTTAACTTAAGTAATATACATTCCTGAAATGGTATAACTTTGATTATTAAAGTGACAATTATTTTAAATAAAAAATTATTGTATTTACACACACAAATTAATTTCTCTACAAAAATAATGATATGTAAATATTTTGCGCCAATTAAGAATAAACATTACAAAATGAGAGCATTAAGTTTTTTCTCTATAAAAATAATGATATGAAGAAATATATGCGCCAATCTATAAAAATAGATGTTTATTCTTTGGCTGGCACTCATAGTTTGATTTTTCATTAAGCTTGCATCAGACTAAAGATTGATATTGAGATTAAATTGAAATGTAACCAATTAGGAACAAAACCAATACTTTTAACTTTGCTTTGAATGATCAAATTCCAATTTAATCTCAATTTTAATTTTTAGTCTGATATGGCTTTAAGATTGTCTTAAATTTACCTTTAGATACAATTTTGTTAACTATAAAGGTAATTTAATAATAAATTTAAGAAAATCTTAAATACGAGATCGAACTATAAATAGCCTTTCATATTAAATTATTGCCTGCTGCGCGCCTGTAAAATACAATTGTCAGGAAGCATATTAGCAAATAAAGGACATAATGTTGAGCTGGCAAATAAATATTATAATACGACTAAATTACAAATATTACAAATAAATATTTTAATATGAATAAATATTTTAATATGAATAAATATTTTACTACAAAAACTTGGCGTCGCTAAACCGAATAATTTGTTTTAATACAAAATCGCTTTCTTACAAATTAATTTATTGTAGCTTTTTATTGTAACTTTTTATTGTAGCTTGGAAAAATGAAAAGTTCTTTGAGAATGCAGACGGTCGTATGTTCGCCATGAATTGCTGATTAGCGATAAATAGCCGTAATTTTTTAAAAGTAAGAAAATTTTTTAAATAAAATTTTTAAACGCATTTTCCTCGAAATCACTTTTTTGAAATTTGCAACCACGATATCTCAAAAACTACTAAACCGATTGCAATGAAATTTAGTATACTTTTAGATAAAATCTGTATCTAGTCGGTGAATATTACCGATTTGCAACAAAACATATTTAAACAATTAATTTTGCAATTAAAAGGCCAAAAAATGTGAAAAATTTCTATTTTGGGGATTTTGTTCCATCAAAACGTCAATTTTGGACTTAAATTTTTTTTATCACATTTACCGACTAACTGTTGGTCTACTTTTTAAGAATTTTTTTGGTTTGTGTTTCAAATAAAAATTGACTGCACCATGGTTGCAATTTGGGACTTAACTGAAAATAACGTCTGACGCTTCGGCGAATATGTTAATATATTTATATAATTAAACAAAATTTTTTTTGGTTTTTCTAATATGTGATAAAAATATGTTAAAATTTTAAAACGGTTGCATTATTAGTTTTTGAGAAAAAAATTCTCGAAAATAGTCTAAAAATTTCCGTTCTACATGTATATCTCTTCTTAAGAATATAACTCGGTGAATTTTTTCATCGAAATTTATGCATTTTAACGAAAAACCGAAAGACTTTTTTTATTACAAATTTTGTGAAGAGTATGGCTATATTTTTTTATCCTTAAATGTTAAATTTTTATGTTCGGTGTCCGCGATGTTGAATCTGCCATTTTGAATTTTTAAATTTTGACCTTGGATTCGGTTTTAGCATGATCAAAAACACAGATACTACAAGATCTACCCGACATAATTGCTAGAAAGAAATGTGCTCCTTAAAAGGTTAAATCAAATGTATTTATATACCATTGATAGTGACTTTAAAGTAAGTTGAAACGCGTGCGGTGTTATTTTTTATATGGCTGTTTTCCTAGGTACACAGACAACACAGTGTAACACTGTGTCCATTAGTGTGAGAAAGAACATATCAGTGTGTCTTACTCACACTAGTGGACACAGTGTTACACTGTGTCGTCTGTATACCTAACTGGAAAACAGCCTATGTTGTATGTTGCGTTTGTCATCTTTTATATGTTTAAAAAATTGTTTTGATATATCAAGTCAAATTAAAATTTGATATGTTGTATTAAACTTTGATTTTATTTGCGCTTAGATTTCTGCGCTGACTCACATTACCCATTTATTCATCAATTTGTTTTTTTAAATTTGGTGAGTTCAATATAATTAATTGTTATTTATTTTTATGATTTAGTGTAAAATTATCAAACAATGTGTCTACATTAAAGTAAATAAAAATTTTTTTCAGATACCATTATGGATACCTATATTGTTCGTAGCGTTATGCGCTTTTCTGGTTATTGTACCATGCTACGAAAGACCATACGAAGTTGGTATGGGCATTTTGATTACTGTGTCTGGCATACCTGCGTATTTCTTCGGTGTTGCTTGGAAAGGCAAACCACTGTGGTTCCAAAAGATTAACAGTTCGTAACTTCTATATATAAATGCAATTGACTAAATTTATTTAATATTTATACACAGTTCTTTTCTGCTTCTCTTATTTACTTATTAACCCTCTATCGTCGTATCTTGTCATCAAGGAAAAATTTTAAATCGATTTGATTGTCTTCATTTGATTCCAAAACATCTTATAAATGACGCTAAATTAGTCACTTTTTTCTTTTTCTTTTTTTTGACATCTTTTTTTATGATAAGAAATTGGTTTTCCAGTGATCAGTACTGCATGTACTTTAATTTTTAGTTTTTAAGTTTAAATTAAACTGAATAGATCTTGATTTTATAGATACACTCTTATAAAACAAATGGAAAGTGAACATTGCAAATAAGCAGCATTGATCACTAGAGGGATTAATTTTTTCAATTTTAAGTTTTTTTTTAGTTATATGGCGTACACAAAATGGAAATAATTTTATTATACATAACAACAAATAAAGATAAGATATTACATAACAGATATATAATCGGGAATGTACATGTGAGAAACATGTAAAAATGTTAGAAATTAGAAATTGAGAAAAAAGAATACTATCTTTTGTTTTTTAAAGATTCAGAATATTGTCCATTATAAATAAATTATTTAACTACCCAGTAAGCAAAAATCACTGCTGTAACGTTACTATAATGATGAAGACTGACGAATTTGTCGGCGCACAGTTTATATGAGCTGCGATTATTAAGGGGGCATATACGTTTGGAGTCATAAAAAAAGAAGGCATTTTTCATGAATTTTCTTTAGAGCCAAAGAGCAAATTATAAAAATGGGATTTTTTGCATAATAAAATACACCTTTTGTAAGTTTTTATACAAATTTTATTACAATAACTTTGTTGAAAATCCCTCCCTCTTATTATGTAATCAGCCATGCATAATTCTGCGGTGGCAATTCTTCCCTGTTCAATCGAAATACAAAAATCAAACGGCATCTCAAAGAAGAGTAAATTTCCTTGTTGTATCCGATTTTTTAAATACGAATTTTTTTATTTTTTTAACAAACAAGAATAGCATTTTTTGCAAAAAATTGGCACTCTAACTTTAAAGGTCCGCCATTTTGTTTAAAAGTCAAATTAAAAAAATCGGATACTACAATGTCAAGGAAAGAGCGACCGCAAAAATCGCCCGTTTCGTAGTCATCGAGTTTTAATACGATTTTGATGGTAAATGATTGTATATCATCAAACATTCATCCCCTAAAAATTTTGAATTGAGCATACCTTTTATTGCTGAGATATGAAGAGTTAAAGTTGATATTATTCACGAATAAAGGTTACGCCATTTTATCCGTTCAACATAAGATACTTTAACATTATTTCTAAAACTAAAAAATGTTTCTGATGAAAATTGTAAAAGTGGTAGGAGACTGATTCATCGTCACCTCAAATTGACTATCAAGTCAAAATTGTGAAGGTCATTTAGAGATCAACTTGCGAAATTCAATAAAATGTTTGTCAACTGATGTCGGATATCTGTCTCTGCGGTCTAATTACTTGTACCTTAGATAGATCTTTAAGGAATAATTTTCAAAGTCATGTAGAGGTCAAAGGGACATTTTCAGAAAAATTCGAGATGAGCGTTTCTTTGCCTCTCTGTCTGTCGGTGCTTGATTAGCGTGAGTTTCCTCGCCTCTCACGTCTCGGGATGCTTGATTAGCGTAAGTTCTCTTGCCTCTCACGATGAAGTCTTGACTTTTACTCACTTTCCATTTCATCTCTTTGCTTAGAGATCGTTATATAAATATTGTATATTTTTGGATTTGGTACTTTTAAGTCATGATATTGACCATGTCCGAGGTACCAAATTACAATCATTATATAACTGCAACAGCCTACTGTGTGTGAATCTCTCTCGCATGTGCAATAATATTCTAATATCGATTCTTGACCCCTTTTCTCCCTATCTATCAGGACGAAAATATAGTGAAACACGCACATGTTTGTCCTTGTCTTTTATATTATCTTTGTTTGATGCTTGACCTACGAAAGTAGAGAGTAGGGGCAATCTCTGTAAGTATGTTTCTTTGTATAAATATGCTGGACAGTCCCCGAGGGCACGTTTAATAAAAAAAAATCACTGAATAATACTTTTGTTAACAATTTTTCGTAGCTCAATAACAATTATGTAATCTGTAAAATATCTCGGTGAAAAAGCTACCACTACTAAAACTATTAGAAAAATCATAGTAAATACCGCAGCATTTCAGAAATTGGTAGTATCTATATTTGAAATATTGTTATAAGGTCATTGGATTTATAAAATATAAGGCACGATAAAACCGTGTTGACAAGATAACGTTAACGTTAATAAAATACTCTCGTATATGTATACGTGTACTCGTTCAGAGACCGCAGAAATAGTTCCGATATCAGTTAAAAAATATTTTCCTAAAAATCGCAAGTTGACCTCTAAATGACATTCACAATTCTGACTTAAACGTCGATTTGAGGTCATGATAAATTAGTCTTCTAACAGATAAACAAATCTTATCTGAAACATTTTTTTATATAAGAAATAACTTCGAGGTTTTTTGTGTTGAACGGATAAAATGGCATACTCTTCATTGGTGTATAGTGACCAATTTAACCCTTCATATCTCAGTAATAAAAGCTATGCTCAATCTAAAATTTTCAGAGGATTAAGATTCCATGATGTACAACTATTTACCGCCAAAATTGGCTCAAATTTCGGTGACTACGAAACGGACGATTTTAGGCCTGTTTTTGCGGTCGCTCTTTACTTTTCTCTAAGATATCGTTTGGTTTTTGTATTTCGGTTGAACAGGGAAGGAGAAATCATTATATGGAATTATGCATGGCTAACTACACGACAATAGAGGGGGGGGGGGGAATTTTTCAACAAAATTATTGTAATAAGTATGAGAACTACAAAAGGTATACTTTATTATGCAAAAAAGCCCCATTTTTAGAGTTTGCTTTTTGGCTCCGAAAAAAGTTTCTTGAAAAATTCCTTTTTTTGTGGCTTTAAACGTATATGCCCCCTTAAATTAGTATATTAAAAAAATATTATAATCAGCACCAAGATTTACCTGTGTGAAGTTAGGAAATGGAGACAATTGATTGTAGTCGACCAAACTGGCAAGTTTTATTATAAAACTACTACGTTTCGGTCCTCGGTTTGGACCCTTTTCAAGTAGGATACAGTTGATTCTGGTAATTACACTGTCGATGAAAAGTATGTGAAGTTAGCTCCCTAATTTTAAAAAATAAAAAATTTTCTTGGCAAACGTTCGCCCAAGAATGCTCCGTTGAAATTTTTTTTGCCCTCCTCTAATTTAAAAGTTATAGACAAATCAATTTTAGGGCGGTGAACCTCACACTGGCCCCCAATTTTTAAAAATTAAAATTTTGTTGGCAAACATTTGCCCATAGTTTGCCCATAAATACTTTGTTGAAATTTTTGTTTGCCCCTTCTAGTTTGAAAGTTATAAACAAATTACTTTTGGAGGGGCCAATTTTACACTTGACAAATCAAAATTTTTCTTTTGGCAAACATTTGCCCATCGTTTGCTTAGAAATGCCCTGTTAGAATTTTTGTTTGCTCCCTTTCTAGTTTAAAAGTTGTAAACAAATTAATTTTTAGGGATCAACTTTATATTTGAAAAATCAAAATTTTTCTTTTGCCAAACGTTTGCCCATCGTTTGCCCATAAACGCCCCATTGGAATTTTTGTTTGTTCTCTATTTTAAACGTTATGAACAAATTAATTTTGATTGAAATTAATTAATTAAAATTCTAATGGGGCATTCACAGGCAAATGTTGAGCAAACGTTTGCCAAAAATTTTTTATTTTTCAAGTGTGAAGTTAGTCCCCCCAAAATTTATTTGTTTATAACTTTTAAACTAGAGAGGGGCAAACAAAAATTCTAATTTAGGAGTATTTATGGGCAAACGTTTGCTAAAAGAAAATGTTTGGTTTTTCAAGTGTGAAGTTGTCCCCCTCCCCAAATTGATTTGTTTATGACTTTTAAAGTAGAGGGGAGCAAATAAAAATTTCAACGGGTTACTTATGGGCAAACGATGGACAAACATTTGTCAAAAGGAAATGTTTGGTTTTTCAAGTGTGAAGTTGGCTTCCCCAAATTAATTTGTTTATAACTTTTAAAGTAGAGGGAGGGGGCAAACAAAAATTTCAACAGGACAATCATTTTCAAACGATGGGAAAACGTTTGAAATAAAAAAATTTGTTTTTAAACATTGTTTTTAAAATTGCGGGGCTAGTGTGAAGTTGGTGCTCACAAAATTAATTTGTTTATATCTTTTAAACTAGAGAGGGGCAAACAAAAATTCCAATGGGGCATTTATGGGCAAACAATGGGCAAACGTTTGCCAAAAGAAAACTTGATTTTTTAAGTGTGAAGTTGGCCCCCCAAAATTAATTTGTTTATAACTTTTTAATTAGAGGGGAGCAAACAAACATTCCAACGGTGCATTTATGGGCAAACTATGGGCAAATGTTTAAAACAAAAGAATTTATGGTTTTTTAAATTTGGGGTCAGTTTGAAGTTAGCCTCCTCCCAAATTGACTTGTTTATAACTTTTAAACTAGAGGAAGGGGGCAAACAAAAATTCCAACGGGACATTCATGGGCAAACGATGGGCAAATTTGAAAAAAGAAAGTTTTTGATTTTTTAAAATTGGGGGAGGCCAGTGTAAAGTTAGCTCCTCCAAAATTGATTTATCTATAACTTTTAAACTTGAGAGGAGGCGCCCAAAAATTCAAACGAGCCATTTTTGGGCAAACAATAAGCGAACGTTTGCAAAAAAAAAATTTTGATTTTTAAAAATTCTGGGGCTAACTTTACACAGGCCCAAGATCTAGCTGTGACCATTTAGTCTTTCTCAGCTCTATTGATATGTTTAAACGTGCGGTCTAAGAATTTATTGTTACTATAACAATATTCACTAACATAGTAACATTTCCAAGTATGTAGTTTATAATACGTTGTATACAATATCGTTATGAACAAACTTTGGGTTCAATTTGGAAGTTTCGATAATGTTGAAATAACATTTGCAATGTCGTAAATAGTATTGCATTTATATTTTTTAACATGTCGAAAATGTTAAAAATAACATTATTATAAAGTAAAAAAAATTAAATTTACGTTGTTTCTTAACAAGATCGGTTAACACTATTAGTCACATCTAACATTGTTTAACTTCTGCGATTAGAAAAATGGCCGCCCATTTAACTGTTAACTACATCCACGTTGCTTGACTTCGAAGACCGTATGCAACCTAACATTTTGTAATGATCCATGAACACCTGATCAGAAAGGTGAAACGTATAGTTAAATATTTTTATAAATAAGTATAAATTTACAGTTTTTTACTTATTTTTACATATGCGAAATAACATGTGGAATAACTTATAAAATCATCTGTCTTCGCTGTTTTTTTTGATAAAATTGAACCTATATAATTATAAAATATTAATAGAAAATAGTAATTTGTGGTATTTCTTGAAAATTTCTGCAAGAAATAATATTTATATAAAACAATAAAAAATCCTACTTTGTATTCTCTGTAAATATTTTTATATATTTTATAGAAATTTTTTTTACTAGGATATTATTCATAACATTAAGGGGGCAAGTCATGTAACGCGCTGAAAACTGAGTGATTTTTTGGAATTTTGTTTGAGGAAATTATACAACCAATTCTTTTGAAATTTTCAGGGTATGTTATTGTAATATTGAACTACTAAAAAAATATTTTTTGACAGAAAAATAATATGTATTTTATAAATAATAATAATGTAAATCTAATGCGTCGACGTTGAAGTCACTTGTCGGCGTGCAATGTAGCGCTGCTTGTATTCATCTGAAACAAAAAAACCAAATAGATTTCTTTTTTGTACGGTTTGTGTTATCGATTGAACCTATTGTTAAAAAAAATAATGCAAAATTGTAAAAATGGCGACACATAGAAAAAAAAGTATTGATTTTTACGAAAAATTTTCGTGTTAATTATGCAATAAAAATAATTTATTTAAACAATACAATTACAAATAAAGGTTCAATTTATGAGGAAAGTATTTATCTAAATGTATGCACAAGGAGAACTCAATCGGATGAATAGTTTTTGAGTTATCTTGCACGCCAATTTTAAAAAAGTAGTTTGGAGAAAAACGCGTTTAAAGTTCGAGTAACAAAATCGTGAAAAAATCGTAATTTATTTTAACTTACCGCAGTTTTTTTGCTAATCTGCGATTCCAGGGCCATAGAGCAGATCTTCCTGTTTTTCGAACATTATTCTAACAGCCAGGTTAACATTTATTACAGAGGGATCGAAAGACTGAGTTTCCGACTCGTCTACATGAGTGCTCCGCCCAATTCGACCGTTCACTTTTCGACGAAAATAACATAGAAGGAACTCTCAAATCGGTTTTTACTATTTTTTTTTCATATTCTACGGAAAATTTCCTATAAATTTAAGCAAAAAAAAATTGCTAAAAAATTTTGATTTACATGACTTGCCCCCCTTAAGGAGGCTTGATACCTACATCCCTAGTCAGTAAAGAGTATTACATTTCATAAGGAATTAAGAACATTATTATAAGAATTAAAAACATTACTAAAATGTTTTTAATTCTTTATGAATTTGAACAAAAATAAAAAAATTAATTTAACTTTTATTTTAATGATAAGAATGTTGAATTTTTATTTATTTAATTATGAATTACAAATGCAATGTATAACATCAAAATGATCACTCGAGTAGATCACTTTAGACGCTGCGTCATGAGCATGCGTATCGGTTTTCTAAAGTATGGTTAAACGAAAATTCTTTCTGTCAAAGATAGCACAAAATATTTATAAAATATTTATAAGAAGGAAAAATATTTATGATAAATATTTTGTATATATTTTTATGTTCTAGTTTGCCATGTATAAAAACAATTATGATAAATATTTAAAATAAATATTTATACTATTATTCAAAGAATATAAAAAATATATTCTATATACTGTTGATAATAAATTTTGTATCATTTTTAAATGATTTATGAAAAATAATTATATAATCTTTAAAAAAAATTTTTTTTTTAATAAAGAGCGACCGCAAAAATCACACGTTTTGTAGACATCGAGTTTTGATACGATTTTGATGGTAAATGATTATATATCATTAAACATTCATCCCCTAAAAATTTCGAATTGAGCATACCTTTTATTGCTGAGATATGAGGAATTAAAGTTGATATTATTCACGAACTTAAAAGAGATACGTTTAGTCAAAAAAATCACATAACACTACTTTTGTTAACAATTTTTTGTAGCTCAATAACAATTATATAATTTGTAAAATATCTCGGTGAAAACGCTACCACTACTAAAATTATTAGAAAAATTATAGTAGCAGTATTTCAGAAATCGGTGGTACCATGGTGGACTCAACAAGGTGAGTCAGTGCGCATAATTTTATAAGCCAATGAAAGTGTTGGATCCAAGTTACGTCATAAGAGGCGGTAAATTTCAACGTTAATATTTTAAGTAATAACAAAGCAAAAAATATTTAAGAAGTTATTTATTAAAACTTGAATAATAAATTAAATTATTGTAATTTTGATGACTACAAATAAATGGAACAGAATATTTATTAATAAATTGTACAATTGTAACATGTTATAATATTTTGGAAAATTTTTGCGAGAAATGTATATCAATTTTTTATGCAAGTAAAACAGGTGCAGACCGTCATTTCAAAACGGTTTTTAATAATTAAAAAAAAAATATAAAAATTAAAAAAAATTGTATACTAGATTCGATCCTCGCATGAAAAAGTTTTGTTGAACCGTACTCAACTTTCTAGCGCGCACGGCTACTACGTTGCTTTGGAAACGGGTAACACAGAACTTTTATTTCACTTACGTTTGGGTGCGTGACGTCACGTGGATCCAGTCACGTGGATGCGCAGATCAAACTAAAAATTAGTCGGCAAACTGACTTACCTTGTTGATTCCACCATGGGTGGTACATATATTTTAAATATTGTTATAAAGTTATCGGATTTATAAAATATAAGGCAAGATGTAACCGTGTTGACATAAAATAACGTTAATAAAATACTCCCCTATATATACATGTACTCGTTCAGAGACTGCAGAGATAGGTATCCGACATCAGTTGAAAACACATTTTCCTGAAAATTGTAAGTTGACCTCTAAATGACATTCTGGCTTAAACGATTTGATTTGAGGTCACGATAAATTAGTCTTCTAACAGACAAACAAATCTTATCTGAAACATTTTTTTATATGAGAAATAACTTCGAGGTTTTTTGTGTTGAATGGATAAAATGGCATACCCTTCATTGGTGTATAGTAACCAATTTAACCCCTAATATCGCAGTAATAAAAGGTATGCTCAATCTGAAATTTTCAGAGGATTGATGTTTCATGATGTACAATTATTTACCGCCAAAATGGACTCAAACTTCGATGTCCACAAAACGGGCGATTTTAGGCCTGTTTTTGCGGTCGCTCTTTGTAAAATATTTATGAATATTTATGATAAATTTTCTATGCTATCTGGGAAATGTTCTACCATAATATCAGACAGACTCAAAGGAAAAAGAAAGGTCTTTGCCAAAGCAAAAGTGTTCAGATGGAAGATTGCTTGGAAGCAAGAGTAAAAAGAAGAAAAATTGAAGGTTATACGTAAAATTTGAATTATGCGCACACGATCTCCGCGATTCCACATCAAGCATAACTCATCTACTTGACATTTTAATGACAAATATCTTAAAAAAACGGTCCGCTATTAATATTATTCTTGTTATGAATGAAAAGATTATGATTCCATCTTTCTACTCTCAACATTTTGTTACTTTCGCAAATTTTCAGAGAAAAAACACTACTTTCGGTGAAAAATATTTCCTAAAAGAGCCATATTAATTAGCTCTGTAATTGATTGCATTTTTCACGAATATTTAATCGGCAATATGTCTGAAATTTCGTGTACATATCTATTTTAGCACCAACAACAATGTGTGTAAGTATTAGGACTATCTGAGATATTTTATAAACGTATTGAGCCTCCTTAAATCAATAACAAAGTTAGATAAACTTTGCAACACAAAACACATGACAAACGCATAATTAGTAAGTGGTATTCAATAGATAAAACAGATTCTTAGACCAAAGGCAAGAATTAATCATACTTAAAAAAAAGCGAAATAACATAATTATTTTGATCAATATATACGTATATAATATATATATATATATAATATATAAATATGTGCAAGCAAAATATAAAAATTTAATAATTTATATGATAATATAATTCGTGTTATAAGCACATGAAGAATATTTTAATTTATATCTATAAAATTATTTAGAAATATTTAGATGTTATTAAATAATATTTTAAGAATATTTATAAAATTATGTTTTAACGTTTAATAACATTTAAAACACATGTAACTTATGTTTTTAAAATATTAGGACAATAATATTATTAAGTAATATTTTAAATATATTTATTAAACGTTAAGATATATTTAGAAAATTTATCTAAAATTAATTTTTTAGATTTAGATTTATTTATTTACCCCTCCCTCTTGGGTTTGGGGGACTTCCTTTTTACATTGATCTCTTAACAGTTTGGTTTGGCCGACACATGTTTTCTTCTTTTCTCACACCTTTTACATTCGCTTTGTTCTCTTATGCTAACTTATATAGCTTATATAACTTATATCTAATTTATTGTTTTAACAAATCCTTAACTTCTTATTACGCTATATCACAGAATACTAAATACCCAATATGGGTCTCCTTTATAAATTATGACTCTAATTTTTAATAGCTAATATATGACACTCCCCCCATAGTATCGCCTCTCCTTTCTTCTTGTTCCACCCTTTTGCCTCTTCTTTTTATTTTATTTGTCGTTTTTTATTTCTTCCTCCTGTTTCCCTCTCCTTGTTTCTCTCTTCCTCCCTCCTTCCGTCCTCTTCCCTTATTCTTTTTATTTCCTTTATTCTTAGGTAGCTTCCTAGTTGTTCTCCGTCGTATCCCTCCATTTTCTCCTCTCCTCTCGTCGTCCATTTGCATTCTTTGATCACGTGCTCCACCGTCTCCATTCCTTCCTTACACATCTTACATTTCCTTTTTTCCTTTTCTTCCCAAAATTTACTTGCTCTGAATTCGTTTCCACATCTAAATCTTGCGATTTTCTTTATTCTCTTTTTTTTCCCTCCTTCCTCCAAGTATTTAGGTATCTTGTCCGTCCTCCACTTGTCGTATTCTTTGAAGTATCTTGATCTCTTGATCTATGTATTCTCTCTTCCTTTTCCTTTTCCTCCAACTCTGTCTTCCATTTCTCTATCACCTCTTCTCCTTTATCTTCCTTTGCCTCTCCTTCCCATCCTTCTATTCCTCCTCTTTCTAGCGCTGCTCTCCTTGCTTTTCCCCAGTTTGTCTGCTCCCAGTCTTCTCTTCCAATTTCTCTCTTACATTCTCTCTTTATTGTACCTGGTTCCGCCTTCTTCATTTTTTCTTCATGTTTCATTGCTCTCATTCCAGTTTCCGTTCTTATCTTGTTAATCTTCATCTCTTCTCTTACAATATATGCCAGTGTGCATCTGTCTACTATTATCCACTTTAAATACTTCTCTTGCAATTTTTCTATTTCTTTCCATTTATTCCAGCCCCATGCTTCTACTCCGTACAGTACTATGCTTTTAACCATTACGTTGAACATCATCATTCTCCTAATATTCCCTCCAAACTTTCTCTCTCCTATGCTCCATCCACTTGTGCCATCGCCGCCATTTCTCTACGTATTACCTCCTTTATGTGTTGTCCGTTCTTCTTGTTACTCTGAAAGGTATATCCTAGATATTTGTAAGTTCTCATCTCTTCGATTTCCTTACCTTCCCATCTCCACACATTTTTTTCTTTTCTTCCTCCTTTCTCAAATACTAACATTTTTTATTTTTCCACGTTCAGTTCCATGTCTTTCCTACTAAAATATATTTCTATCCTTTTTAGTATTGTGTGCATTTCTTCTCTTGATTCTGCTATTATCGCCATGTCGTCCGCATATGCCAGCGAGAACCATCTCCCTCTTCTTATCGTTGTGCCTCCCATTTGTCCTCTTCTCAGAAAATCTAAGTCCGCCGTAAACAGTATAAAGAGTAGTGGGCTTAATGGACACCCCTGTCGAACTTCTTTTCCTGTCCAAAATTTCTTCGTATGTCTCTCTTCCACTCTCACCGAGCTCCTTGTCTCCTCGTAGATTTCCTTCACTCTCTCTACAAGGCTTTTCCTCACTCCTCTCTTCGTCATTGCGTCCCAGAGTTTCCTCCTATTCACTCTGTCAAAAGCTGCTCTCAGGTCTGCGAAAAACACGTACAATTTTCCTCTCTTTATTCTTAGTCTTTTCTCCGCTGCACATTTTAACGCAACTATATTATCTATGCAGCTCCTTCCTCTCCTGAAACCCGCCTGCGTCTCCGGTAGCATTTTCATCCTTTCTGCTCCTGCTCTTATGCTTTGTTCCAGGATCATGGCATAGATTTTGTACCCTGTATTCATCAGCGTTACTCCCCTATAGTTCGCCACTTTTTCCTTGTCTCCCTTTTTATAAATCGGGCTAATCACTCCTTTCTTCCACCTCTCTGGCCATCTATCACCTTTCCAGATTCTGTTCATTATTTCTCTTAACCTTTCTTTCACCTTCTCCTCTGCGTGTATCCATACCTCATTTTTTAATCCATCTTCCCCTGGTGCTTTCTTCTTTTTTAATCTTTCTATGACTCTCCACTTCTTCTCTGCTTATCTCTTCCTCTTTCTCTTCTCCGTTCTCTTCATTTTCCTTTCCTTCCTTTCCTCTTGTTTTATCAGCCTGTTTTCCTCTCTCCATTCTTCTTTATCGTTCAAAAGCATTCTGAAATACCTTTCCCATTCTTCTGTCTTATTTTGTTATTTCCTTCTTTTCTCCTTTTTCTTTCTTTGTTAATGTATTTCCACACTTCGTTCTCGTTCTTTAATTCTTGTATCTCCTTACACTCTCTGTCCTCCTTCTCCTTCTTTTTGGTTCTGCACAGATCTTTAAACTCGTTTTTCTCTTTTCTTAGATCTTCTCAGCTCATTCTTCCTCTTTTGAATTTTTTTGTTGCTTCTCTTACTTTTATTTTTCCTTCTCTGCATTCTCTGTCCCACCACATGCTTTCTCCTATTCCTCTCTTCCTCCTCTTGATTCGCTTTCTTTCTATTATTCCGTTTATCTTGGCAATCAGGTTCTCTATTTGCTCGTTCACCTTTTCTCCGTTCCATTCCAGTTCCTTCTGCTTGTTCTTGTAGCTCTCTATTCCTTTGTCCGACCGAGTCTTCCACCGTTATCCATTTCTTCACCTTTTCCTCCTTCTCCTCTCCCTTGTTCACTCCTATTCTTACTTCTAATGGCTGATGGTCTGATTCGCCTCTGTCTCCTACTTTTATTTTCTCTATTTCTTCCCATGTTTGTGCATTCGTACATACATAGTCCACCACTGAACTACCTTTCCCTATGTATGTCCACTCCCCTTCTTCGTCTCCTTCGCAGTTCCCGTTCAAAATCCCCCATCCTCTGACATTCATCAGCTCCAGCATTTCCTCTTCTGGTTTATTTATTTTATCATCTTTCAATCTTCTCTTCTCTTTTTGTCCTTTATCCCATATCAGCTCTCCTTTTCTTCCGGTCCTTGCGTTGAAATCTTCTCCTATGATGAGTTTTCCTTCTTCCTTCCGTACTTCTTTGTCAATTTCTTTCAGTATCCTTCTTCCTCCATCTCTGTTGTACACTGTCAGTAGTTTCCATCCTTCTTCTTCCAACGTGACTTTTACTAGTCCTTGATCTATATCTTTCCATTCCCTCCACTCTATCCCTTCTCTTACTCCTACCAGAATCCCTCCACTCGCTCTTCCTTTTTCTTTTACTTTCTTCGCCATTTGACTTCTCCAGTTATAATTGCTTGATAGTCTTCCTTCTACTTTTTTCCAGTCCTTTTCTGTGATCCATGTCTCCACAAGCATTATCACTTCAAACCTTTTCACATATTACCAGAAATCCTCATCTTTGTTTTTTAATCCTGCTATATTCCAATAAATCATCCTTACTCTCTCTTTCCCTTCCTTCCATTGTGCTTTATTTTGCTTTTTCCCACTCCATTCCTGTTTTGCGAAAGCTCCTCTCTTCCATCTCTTTTTCCTCGTTCCATATGTATTCTTTCCCTTCTATAAAGCATTTTCCATATCCTATTTTTATCTTCTTCTCTTTGTCCTTTCCTCTTTTTATCTTTGCTCATTCTTTTATATTTTTTTGCCGTAAACTTTCCTTTCTTCTTAGGTCATCTTCTATGTACGTATCCGTTCCTCTCAACTTTCCTTTCTTTTCCATTATTCTTCTTTTTTCCTCGAATGACTCCATTTTGACTAATAATATTTTTTCTCTTCTCTTTCCTATATTAAATGCCTCTTTCATTACTCCCACGTTGCCTTCTCCTACTAATTCCGTGAAGATCCCTTCTGCTACTTGCTTCGGTGTTCCTTCTCTATTCCTTATTCCTTTCACAATTATATTATTTTTTTTTTCTCTCTTATCTGCCTCTTTTCCTCTTTGTTCTAAGTCTGCCACACGTTTTTTAAGATCCATGTTTTCTGCCTCTAGTTTTTCCACCTTCTTTACACTCTCCTCCAGTAATTTCTTCAGTTCCGCTGCCGCGGTTTCCTGTCTCTGGCTTACTTCCTGTACTATTTCGTCTTTGAATCTTCTCATTATTTGTTCGAACTGTTCTTTATCCATCTCTTGCTTTTTGTCTTTTTCCGTCTTCTTATTATCTCCTCCTCTTTTATTCTCTTCTTTTATATTTATCTTCTTTTTCGTCGCTTTTCGTATATTCTCTTTCTTTCCCTCTTTACTCTCCCCTGTTTTGCTCTCCCTTCCTCTCTTTGACAGTCACGAAGTTATCGACACCGTGCTCCCACTACTGTTTTCTCTCTCTCTCACTAATCTTTACGCTTTGCTCGGTGCTCCTCTGCGTCTTCTGCTCCTCTCCAAGTTGTCCCCGCTACCCGCTCCCTCTGAGTCTCCTCCCTTCCTTTCTGTCTTCTCTTCTCTCCGTCCGCTGCTGCCCTGTTCGACGCTCCCCACACTCCAGCTCCTGACTCGCGCCTCTGCCGATTCCGTTGGTAATGCCTCTAGTTTCTCCCTCTCTATCCTCTCCCCTTCCATCCGCCTTCGTCTCTCTTTTGACTCCTGTCGTTCCTTGCACTCTCCTTTCCTCTTCCTTCTCCTTTTGAGGTTATGGTCTCACTTCTTCTATCCCTCCGCTATATAGTCCGCTTCCACCAGGTGGGAGCGAGCTATCACTTTTCCTAGCTCAATTTTACGACGCTCGTCGACCTGTAATCAGAGCCCCCGCAGGGATTTTGCCGCAGTATCCTCTATCACCAAAATTCCAACTCCACTGTACAAACACACGTCCACTCTCTACTCACCTCACACCGGAAGTCTAAAATTAATTTTTTAAGAACGTTGATTAATGTTCCTTGCTTACTGGGTAATCTGGCATATGTTTATTGAAATTGATGATATATAGCGTTTTGATCAGATAGTTTTGTTCTTGGAAGTATAATAAATATACCATCGACATATCTGTAATAGGTATGCACTTCAAATTCTAAGGATTGTAAATTGTTTTTAGGTCTTCTATAACAATATCGGGTAGTATGGTGTACATAGACAAAGATAAACTCATAGGACTAAACCTAATATACAACACAGGGAAAGTCACAGGAGGAAGAGAGAAATCGCAGAACCATTTTTTATTTAAAAAATTAATAATTTTATTAAAAAGAGCCATCGCAAAATTGCCCGTTTTGAGGCACTCGCATTTTGAATTGAATTTTATGCCAAATGATTAGTATTGATGAGACAATAATCCAGGGAAAATTTTTAGATGAGCATATGATTGGTTTCAGAAATATGAAAGGTTAAAGTAGTAGATTTTTCATTAGATATTATGTTACAATTGAATTTCTTTAAACTGATATTTATGACCAAACTTATTTCTTACTATTCCAATGTTTTTTGAGTTGCTGATTATGAATCTGTTGTCAAAATTCAAGAATTTAATATAGCTGATCCAATATGGCGGACATTGTTATTAAAAATACGTTTTTTTTTATTCAAAAAAATTTTGATGTTCTTTAGGCCGCTTATTATTTAATATTGTATTTTCAAAATTCGAAATAGTAGATTTAAAATGGCGGACATATATATTGGAAAACTGTTTAATTTTTGTGAAAGTTAGATTATGTCTTTCAGATTACTAATTATGAATTTAAAACTGAATGTATGAAATTATGGAATAAGTTCGAAAAATCCATACTCCAAAAAATTACAAATCCATCTCTAAATATTTGATTTTGGATTCTGTTTTACTAACAAAGGAAGTGTCACAAGTGTCCGACGCCAATTTGATCCTCCTTGAAATACATTGTCAAATATAAATCTAAGAGATACGTATTTTTTTATGTGCGGAATTTTATGAAATTTTTTAAAGGGTAAAACACCCCTTTGAAGAAAAATAATTTTTTTTTTGGACCGCATATTGTTGAAAGTATAAAAAAATAGAAAAAGAATTTGTTTAATAAAAGTTGTACGGTTTAAAGAGTACTTTAAAGTTATAAAGAAAAAAATTTTTTTAAATTTTTTTGTTTAAAACACCCCCACTTTTACTTTTTTAAAATTTTTTTGCCAAATTAAAGAATTTTTTTTTTAATTCAACTATGTACATATATTGAAGTTATGTTACAAAATATTTTCGAGAATTAATTATAAATGTTTCCGTATATATATAAGCTATTCGTACTCATATGCGCTTTGTATTATAATTTAAAAACAATTTAACAAATTGCACACACATTTTAATTGAAAACATGTAATTTATCACGTTCTTGATATAAGAGATACATGGCTTTTAGAAGTTTATTTCTTATATATTTATAATACGTAGTTATATATAAAATTATATATATGTAATTTTATATATATATATATATATATAAAATAAACTTTATTTAAGCCAACAAATGTTATAAAAGCATCGAAATTGTAAAAGCATCGAAATTTGGTAAAATGACATTAAATAAGTTTCTTATAAAATTCCAGATTTTTAAACATTGGTAATTGAAAAAAATATTAATTTGCATTGTTAGTGCGTGAATAACTACGCAAAGACGAAAATGAAAGAAGGTCCCGGCTTGCGGATAAGAGAAAGAAACACAGTCGCTTTGTAACTAAATAAATGTATTTAAGCCTTTTTTTAAATAGACGTGAATCGGTCTGGAACAGCAATCGATGAGAGTTGACAATATTTCCGACGATGATTCCGGTACTTGAATCCGATCTGTATTGCTCGAACAGATGGATCTCGATATGCACGGCGCGCTTTCCTGCTGTGGTTCGAAACGTCAGTGTCGCAGTCGCAAGCTAAAGTGTAGTACAAAGAAACGTAACAACTCCGCTATATTAAGTGTTTGGCGTAGTACTTGATGGAGAGCTTGTTGCTCTCGCAAGCGTTTGTTATTGAGGTTCACTTATCGCTCGATTGTGAGGTGTGTACGGCGCGTTCCTGGTTGTTGGTCGAGACGTTATCACAATTGTACGCTAAGTATTACAATGAGCCTTGAAGATATAGTTTAACAAGGTTGTGACGATATTTTATATAGAGAGCCCGTTGCTCTTTCATGATTTTGACGTTATGCTCTCTAGAGAGTTCGTTGCTCTCGCAAGCTTCCGTAAGAACGTAGGTTTTGTTATGAAATGTGAGGTAGCTCGATGCTCTTTTGAGAGGCCGTTTCTCTCTCACGCATCGACAGTTAGCGGTTGCTCAATGTTTTGTAGATCGATGCTCTCTTGAGAGATCGTTTCTCTCTCACGCATCGGCAATTAATGGTCGCTCTATCGGTCCGGTAGGAGAGCCGTTCTCAACTTACGGACGCTGGTGGGTTGAAATCCGCGAATGTAACCGTAAGCACGTTTAGAGATTTGTCACTCTGTAAGAGTAACCCGAATTTGTAAAAAAAAGGAGGGACTTCCCTCCCTGTGTCGCCGAACGTTAGGTACAGCTGTTCGATGCCGACGGTCCTTGACCCTGCACGGCTGGGAGATCTATTCCTTAGGTAACACAGCCCAACAAAATTTCTCTAATTTTATGTTGACTTACAAGTATAAGTCGATTCCGATAGGATTTTTTTCGCAGAATCTAAATATGCCTACAAAAATATTGAATTGGCTCTAGTTTTTGAACAACTGAAGGTCAAAAGGGTCAAAAAACTCGATTTTGTTAATTTTTGAGCGTCTATCAAAAAGGAAAAATAGGCAAAATCGAGTTTTTCGACCCTTTTGACTTTCAGTTGTTCAAAAATTAGCCAATTCAATATTTTTGTAGGCATATTTGGATTCTACAGAAAATTCTATCAAAATCGACTCATCCTAGTAAATCAACAAAATTTTGTTGGGCTGTGTAATTGCAGCAGGTAGTAGCCTCTTCTTCTGAATTGTGTGTCGTCTGGTCCTCGGGGTGGTAGAGGATGATGTAATGCTCGATGACGAATACACTTGCTAATTGCACAAGGATATAAGTCTACTTGAAACGTTATATATATCGCGTATCGTTTACAATTTCCACGGTGTACTGTATTCGCAACCGAAATTCGAAAGTAGCCGAACAGACTCTACTCACAACTTTGCTCTGTAGAAGTAGCCGTAAGACAATGTTCGCAACTGAACTCAAGAGAAGTATCCGAAAGACTGTCTGCACAAAGACTGACTATATTTTCGTAGTAACAGATTTTTCCCACTCTATTCTCTTTGCGTCGCTTTTATTTCGGTAGATGATTAGTTAAGGAGATGTCCAGAGAGTTGACGTATTTCATGCAATTTCCAATAAACAGTAAGAAGGGCCGAGACAACTTAGGCGACTGAGATGTGGACCTTGATTAGGCGAAGGGGGAGGCCCCGAGTTGGTTGATAACAATGTCTTAAAATCGCAGCCGGTTACAATTATTCATGTCCGAACATGAAGGTCGAAAAGATAGAGATGTGTCGAAATTTCTTAAGTAAACAATGCGTGAGCTAACAAAGGCTTATTTGAAAGTGTCTGTCGCCAGGCCATTTGATATGGTCACAATTTCTCTTTTGTAATGAAACCGATTTTCTTAATATGCATAAACAATTACATAATAAAATTATATAATAAAATTAATCTTTGATACATAATCAATTATCATCCTTGTGAAATTTTATATTTAATTCAACAATCTAATAATCATAAAATAGTTATTAAATTAATTTATATACATTAATTTTCTTACAGATAATTTTAAAATTTAGTTAGAAGAAGCTTATTTTCCAAACATTGGTTCTAATAGCGTTCTTCTTATCGATTCACGCACCGGACATTATCCCAATATCATTTCGGATTTAACACCTCTAGATAAACATATTACTACTATGATTATACCGAAAGGTACTATAGGGACAATACAATTATTAGATGTTTACGGATCTAGAATTTGGAAAAATTTTGTTAAAAGATTTTCAGATATTGTTTTATTATTTGAATGAGGTTGCAATAATATTGCTGTAGTAAAATGTTTGTAGTGCAAGAAGTCATTATGTTTAAAACATTTCTTCGTTGAGTAGCATTATTGCAATGAGTATAATGAGTAAATGATACAAAATATATAAATTTATTGTATAAATATTTAAAAATTAATTTATTAATAAACGTGTAGAAACTATTATGTAAATCACAGTCTTATTATGTAAATAAATAAAATGTAAAAACGAAAAGTTTTAAGAAAATATTCATAAGATATAAAAAAATAATGTACAGAAATAAGTAAAATAAAAATTTTTACTAGTTTTGAAGGAAGTAATAAAAACCATTATAATTCTTAATATTATTAATAATTTGTAATGCTAGAATCAATTATATTGATTTTTATTATATATTTTTTTGTTTAGACGATAATTATTTGCGCACATGAGCACGCATTGCATATATGCTATACCCGCACTGTGTCCGCCGCACCGGCCCACGCGGAAGCCGAAATGGCATTCTGCCAGATCGGAGCCCACCTCAGCCAGATGCCGTTGGAGACGGGCAACCAGCACTCGCTCGAAGAGCTTGCCCGTCTCGTCCAACAGGCAGATCAGGCGATACGCCGAGGGGATGTCAGCAAGGCGGCCCTCCTTAGGGAGGAGAACCAGCCAACCCGCTTTCCACTCGGGGGTAAACCGTCCCTGGCGCAGGCAGCCCGTGAAGAGTCGCCTGAGCCTCCACAGTCAAACTTTTTTTTTATTTTTTTTTATATTTTTTTACGAGGTGGGAATGCATTTACGCATACCCCCGCCGCCGATGACTCACGGGCGGGGGTTATGTGGGACTCACGGGCTTGCGGTCGGGGAGGCTAAGCCCTTCCCGACCGCGTGCAATGCCCGTCCTACCCACTAAACCCACCTCGGATGGCCTTTACGGCGCGCTTCGGGGGACCCACCGGGAATCGCTGTCCAGCATAACTGCCGGTGGGCCCTCCCGCGCCGACGCGCTTTTGGCACGTGCGTCTCGTCGGGCGAGCGGGGCGGGCGTCTCCGAATGCTGGAGAGCCCCGCTCGCCCGACTGGTCCTTTGAGTTTGGACCCACCATCTTTTGAAAAAAAGGGGGGGCGGGGGGAGACTGTAGTTTGCAGTCTCCCCCGGCCGCCACTACTCTCCCACCCTCTCCACGGCCCAGTGTGGAGGGGAGGGAGACGGGGGACTGATATTTTCGTCCCCCGAATTATTACTACTCGCGCTGGGGGGAGTCGAGAGCCGGGGCGGACGTCGCCCCGAGCAACCTTGACCCCCCCCAGCGGCCCGCGGTGTATTTGTAGGGGGGAGGCTCCTCGCCCAGTGATCGGGCCGGCGCCCCCCAGCGGGCGAAAATTGCTTCAAGGGTCCGGGAGGGGAGGGAGGGCCGTGTCCATCGGCCCCTCCCTCTGGTCCTCCCGGACCATACGCTTCGTTCGCGCGCTCGCGTGCGTCGACCTCGCGTCTAGCTCGAGGTTGGCGCGCCCGCAGCTCCTCCCCCGTCTGCGTCCGGGGGATGTCCTCGGTTGCCCCCCACGGTCCACCGGAGGCCCGAGCAGGGCCGTCTCCACAGTCAAACATAACCTAACCTAACTCTAACCTAACCTATCCTAACCTAACATCCGTTACTATAGTTTTTAAACATGATTTTCATATGTACTTTCTCGATCTGTCTCACTCTAGCAACGTCAAACGTTGTGCAGTACAAACATACTTTTTAATACGATTTCTCAGCAATACTTTGACAAGTATTATATTATTTTAGACATTGACAGAGTTAGTTATTGTAAATAGCATATAATTTACCCATTAGCATTTATTTATTTATTAGTACTTATTTATTACTCACAAGGGAATCTCCCGAACCCGAAAAGATTCTGATTTTACTGAAACTTGGCATAAATGTAGAGGAAATAAATACATGAATTTAGAAATTTTTTGTTTAGGCTTATAAACAGTTTAAAGGGTTGAAACCCACCCTTCAAAGGTAAAGACATTTTTGCTTTTTCTCGATATATCTCGTAAATCAAACGAGATATAAAAAAATATTTTATACAAAAGTTTTACAGTATAAATTCCTCTATTTAACTATGCTATTTATTTTTGAAAAAAAAATTTTTTTCAAAAAATGAATAGCATCGTTAAATAGAGGTATTTATGCTGTAAAACTTTTATATAAAACATCTTTTGGTCTTTTATTTAGTTTACGAGATACATCGAGAAAAGGCAAAACCCTCAACTTTTGAAGGGTGGTTTCAACCCTTTAAACCATTTATACACTCAAACGGAAAATTTCTAAATTCATTTATTTACTGTTTACATTTATGCCAAATTTCATTAAAATCAGAATTTTCGAGTTTGCGAAGTTTCCTTGTCAGTATTTATTCAATGATATCTGGTAAATTTCTAAGGCATAGGAATTGATTATTCCTTTGTGATTTATTGATTTACTTCAAAAGGATTAGTAATATCTTATCAAAACGTGTACCATAAATTTCGACAAACACATGTCAGACTAGTCATTAAATAATTTATTTATGATTCTATTCATTTACTGACAATGCTGAGTTTTTGTTAATAGAAAAATATTGTCTATATATTTTACATTTAATTAATAATTTCCTATTTTGTTTTCAGTTAAAGCTACTCATACTGCACAGAAGTTATTTCTATCTGCAAGGGAAGAACATGAAATCGATTAAGTAAACGACAATTTTACAATTAAATTAGATTGAATTTACGACGTTATACATGTACCAAAGAGAATTTGAGATTTGGAAAAAAAAAGTTTTTACATGTACCAAAATTGAAAAACTATCGAGATTTTGAAAGAATATTTAGCTTCAAAATTTAGTTTTAAAATTAAAAGAATAATAGGTAATCATAGAATCAAAAAAATATTTATACTTGAAAATTACAAAAGTAAAAAAAAATTAAATAATCTGTATTGTAAATAAAATAGATCTGAGAATTGCATTTTATAATTTTCAATATTGCCAAAGCGTTTTTTGTTTTTTGTGTGTTATTAACATTATTCTTAACAGTATTATTAATGTTATTCTTTATGATATACACATTTTGTAGCCACGTGGGTTATTGATTCACGCAGGATTTATCGTTTAAGCTGTTTGATTGATGGCTATAAAAAATGTCACTATAAATTAACTTCTGATATCGTAATGTGAATAATACCAGGTATGTAAATATGAAACTGGAATTTTTGTATAGAAAATACACGTTTATTGTATGAAAATACTAAAAAATATTTTATTCGAAGTATTGCTCATCGTTAGCTATACATTTTTTCTATCTCTATGACAATTTGTGGATGCCACGCCAAAAAAACTGTTCCTCTTTTGAGGCAAACCAGTTATCGAGCCATTTTCGTACATTTTCGTAAGATGTGAAGCTCTGCTGAGCAAGTGCGTATCCCATCGATGCAAATAAGTAATAATCAGATAGAGCCAAGTCTGGTGAGTAAGCCGCATGCGAAAGTATTTCCCAACCAAACGCCTCAATCGTTTCCTTGACCGGTTTTGTTGCGTGTGATGGTGCAGTTTCATATTTACTGACCTGGTACGTAATTGAGATACATAATGAAATATTGATACATTAAGCTGTCTTTATAATAATTTTTGTATTTTTAAATATATACTTATAATATATCATAAAGTACATTTTTTTTACAAATATGAATACAAACAAAAATATCCAGTGGCTTATACGGCGGGATTAATAAGTTACTTAAAATGTACGAAAGTATGTGCGGCACCAAAGTGTTAATTATATTGATTCGTTTTTGATGCTATTGTATATCAAATATTTAAAAGAAATATATGAGACGAAAGTTTCACAAGTAGCTATGTATTGCAAAAATTGTATTTTGATAATGTTAATAAAAATGTACATATGTATTGTCACGACTTTTCCTGACCGGGAAAGCCGCGAGCAAAAAGCAGCGAGACCGATAGGGTAACCGGTACCCCCGATGCCGTGCTTGTCGCGCTCGAATCTCGGCCACGCGTTATCACGAAAAATTGTTGGGCGCCAGACGCGCTCGACGACGCGTCAATTCGCGAAAATCGTTACGCCAAGGTGTCCTCGATCCTCGCGCGACAATCTCGACCAGCTCTGCCTAACGGTAGAGGGGCGGGGTGAATCGTAAGGGAGCAGGCGAATGCGGTAACACGAAGTGGTGGACGACACACTAGAAAAATAGACTCCGAACGTAACAAGTAACGAACTTTATTGAGATTAATAGTCAGACAGAACAATAATATCGCGGGACGCGGCATGCGGCGTTCCGACAAGGCGGCGCCCCGGCGCGAATCAAACCAAACAGACGCTAACGATACGCGGGAAGCTCTCGCGGTAGGCACGCGGCCGACAAGGACAGACGATGGGATCTTCCGCGCACATGAATTTCGGACGTTCGAACGTGCCGACACTCCCGGCAACTAGAGAACGCGACCGCGTGTCTCGCGGGGGTCACACAATAATCGCCGGCCGCTACCGCACTACACACCGTCGCGAAACCGGAAGTCCCGTCCACCCGCTACTCGCGACGCGATACTCGCTCGCGCGAGGGCTCTGCGGCGTACGCGGTCGAGGGGAATCTCCGACGGAACCCACGCGTCCTTACAATCGTCCTCCCCGTGGCTCGGCGCTTCGGCGTCCCGCCCGCTTGCATCCGATATATCTCCCAATTACTTACGCGAACGGACGGCCGCCCTGCGGCCCGCGCGACTCACGCACCAACACCAAAACGGATGCAGAACGGGCCAGGGGACCCCTCGCCGGCCGACAACCGCTCACAATCACTTATCTCGGCAGACCACCTCACCGATAAGGTCCAAGGCGTCCTCCCTCGTCGCTCGGCTCGTCCTCGGCTCTCGCGATGGCCTCTCGCTCGCCACACCGATAACTCGCCCTCCGGGGCACGACACGCGACCTTCCTTCTCAGACCGCTCGCACGCAAAAGCGGGGTGGATCGCGGTCGATCCCGGATCGACGCCGCGACCCCCCCGTCCAGTCATGCGCATTGTTTCCGCGCCGCGACCCAATTGCTGCAAAGCACGCAGTCCTGCGTACGCAGGGACGTGCGCGCCGTAATCCTTCCGGGGGCCTCGCAGGCCCCCGCAAAATATTCTTTCTCCCGCTGGGCCATTTCCCGAGCCGGGGCAGCGCACGCGGAGACCTCCGTTCCTCGTGAGAGGACTCGACGCCTCCCTCGACGCGTTTGGTCCCATCCGGGCTCCTCCACAGCCCTCCGGGACGTTCCGTTGTGGTGTCGGCGGGCACCGCCGCTTTAGGCTCCGGCCGTGGCCCTCCCAGGGCCACGCCGAATCCCCGTGCGGGCCGCGTGCTCATCTCTCCCGGGCACCGGTGGCGTCCTTCCTCCTTCCCCGCATCGTCGTCGCTCTCTCTCCTCCTCTCTCTCGCTCTCTCTCTCGTCGCATTCCATCGGAAGACGGCCGCCGCGCAAAGAAATCAAAAATATAAGAAATTAATGCTACGCTCGCTAGGTCTGTCGCGGTTCCCCATGGAGATCCCCTCTCGCCTCTCGCCTATTTTCCCCGTACGGCGCGAAATCGCAGCCTGTGACGGGGGAGGAACGCTGCTACTCGTGGCAGCTGAGCTACCACGTCACAACTCCCCCACGCCAAGAGGATCCCTACCAGCCCGGCGGCCCGCCCTGCGGCCACCGGCCAGCGAGCGCCTCCGAGATCTCCACGGGTCACCCGACAGTCGAGGTCACGCCAAGGACGAAACACCAAAAAAAAACTTTAATTCGCCTTGCGGCAACTTGAATCCTGTTGCCAATCAAACAACCAAAACAAAAGAAAAATAACCACAATCCGCAATTTAACTCTCGCAATTCCGTCGACACTTCCCCCGCGCACGGTTTGTTCCCGGGGCGCGCCGCGGCGCTACCCCGTTCCCGCCCCTCTCGCGGCCGCACGACAGGCTACGACCGCCCGAGTCAGGGCGCGGGAAATCAGGAGGGTCCTAAAAGAACTCTACGCTTATCTCAGTCTCAGTTCTCTGTTTATTACGTGTCCCCTTTCTGGGGGTGTACAGGGGCCCTACCAGTCCGATACCGATACCGGGCCCGTGGTCCATAACAACAAAAAAAAAAATAAACGAAAGGGAGGGAAAACGGAAAGAAAAGAAAACTTGGATACAACAAAGAAACAAAACAAAAAAACAAATCAACCAAAAACAAAAAAAAATTTTCTCAAAAAAAAATAAAAAAAAGCAAGGGGGGGGGTGGACGAGCGCGGGGCTCTACGTTCGCGGAGGGTCTCCTCCCTCCGTAGGTCGTCCTTGCGTCGCCCTCTGTCCGCGTCCCGCGTCGATACCGCCGGGGGGGTCTCGGAGGCTTCCTGGGGGTCCTCCCCTTCTGCGTTCCGGCTCCGGGCCCTCCCGACCCTGTCCCGGGACATAGGGTCCCTGAGCTTCATAGCCCTCCCGACAGTGGCGGCACGTGGCCGCCGTGCATCCCGGCTCTCCGCACCGATAACAGTGATCGTCCCTCCGGGGTCGGGGGCATCGCTTCGAGAAGTGATAGAGAGAGCCGCAGTTCCAGCACTTCTCGCGTTCTCTGGGTACCCTCGGTTCCTCCGGCGATGGTTGTCGGGGGGATCCCCCCGTCGACGGGCCCTGCGCGGCTCGACCCGAGGCGGCCGCGGCCGCCGGTGGGGCCCCAAAACTCAGGGGCATTGACTGGGGTGTCGTCTCCAACAGGTGTGCCAGCACCCGGCACCCCAGTGCCGCGAGGGTTCGCGGCTCCGCCGCCGTGGTCTTTGTCTGCGATGCCGCGTCGACCGTCCGGGTCCCCTCCGTCTGAGTGCCCCTCTCGGCGGACGGGCGATCCTCCGTCTGCGTGCCCCGTTCGCAGGTCTCTGGGAGCTCCCTCACTACGGCCCCTCTAGTCGTGTATTGTCGGGCCCTCATGTCGCGGGCCACCTGCTCGAAGTCGGTCCACAGCCCTGGATTCTCCTCTCCGAGCCGCCGGAACAACTGGTCCCACCGCGCCACAAATTCCTCCATCCCCTTTTTCGCGCGCGCCCCGCAGGACGTACCAACCGTCTCCACCTTTTTTCCCTTCTTTGCCCGATACTCTCCTCCGCCCAACACCGATAACTTGGGGTCTGCTATTCAGGGGTACCTAAACACCCAAGGAGTCACATTCGCCACATGAATAATGACACACAACACCAACAAAAAACAATTTTTGCGAGGAGAGGACAGGGAGAGAAAAAAAAATTATTATATCGTTCGTCTGGCGGGCCACTCGCGGACGCTCCTATACGTCCAAGGGTTCCTGATAGGGCTTCAGGTCCTTTATGTGGACCTTCCCGATACTTCCCCCCGTCAAATCGGCGAGCTCGTAGACCACCGGCGATAGGATCCCTCTTATCACGAAAGGGCCGTGAAATTTTCGCGCCAATTTTGCCGAAAAGTGCCGTGCCCCCGACGATAATACGTGGTGCCGCTTCAACACCTGTTCGCCCACCTCAAATCGGCGGTCGCGATGTCGGCGATTGTAATATTTCGCCTGTTTTTCTTGGGCCGCCTCGAGGTTCTCAACCACCCAATCCTGCAGTGCCTCGAGGCGTTGCATTCGTTCTCGCCACTCGGCCGGTTCGGCTCGTTCGACCTCCACGGCCGCCTCGTCCCGATAAAGTCCCACCGGCGGGGGCTCCCGCCCCAGATTCAAGAATGCCGGCGTCGCCTGTAAGGACGTATGGTGCGCCGAATTATACGCGAATCGAAATTCATGCACGTGCACGTCCCACTCACGGTGATCCCTATCCACGAACGCGGTGATCATCGTCTTTAATACGCGGTTCACGCGCTCGACCGGGTTGGCCTGCGGGTGGTAGGGCGGAACCGTCGCGTGGTGAATACCGCACCGCTGCGTCAAGGCCTGTATGTCTCGGTTAACGAACTCCGTCCCGTTATCGGTTAGAAGCACGCGCGGCGTACCCCACCGATAAATGACTAACTCTTCTATTGCCTCGCGGATTCTCTTCCCGGTAGCTTTTCGAAGTGGGCAGCACTCCACCCACTTTGTAAAGAGATCCTGAAGGACGAGTAGATACGAATGTCCCGCTTTACTGGTTGGGAGAGGACCCATAATATCTGCCGCGACTACCGTCCACGGTGACTCTATCACTCTTTGTCCCATCAAACCGGCGGGAGCGTCCTGCTCCACCTTTGTTCTCTGACACGTGTCACACCGACGCACGTACTCCGCCACGTCCCGATACATGCGCGGCCAGTGATACCGCAACGCAATTCGCTGGTACGTCTTATCGACCCCCAAATGTCCGGCGTGAGGAGGATCGTGGTTCTCGCGGATCACCTCCCGTCGCGTCTCCCTTGGTACTACCCTTTTCCATTGGTCCCTGTCGCCGACAACCCTCGCGATGCCGCGCGTCTTTCTCACATATAGTTCGTCGCCCTCCAATTTCCAGTCAGGATACCGCCGCGGATTTCTCGTTATTTCTTCCGCCCGCCCGACGTACCACTGGTCGTCCGTCGCGATCACGGCGCAGAGTTCCTCGCCCCCTTCGTACATTCGCGAGAGGGCGTCAGGTACGTGATGCATGGCCCCCTTCCGATATTCGATTACGTAATCGTATTCCAGGAGCTCCAGCGCCCACCTCGCTAGCCGGCCCGTAGGGTTTCTTAAATTGTGCAGCCACCGTAGGCTGTTGTGGTCTGTTACCACCGTGAAACGATAGCCCTCGAGGTAGGGCCTGAATTTTCGAATTGCCCAAACAACCGCTAAACACTCCTGTTCCGTCGTGGAGTATTTCTTTTCCGCGTCCGACAACGAGCGACTCGCGTACGCGATGACGTGTTCGGCTCCCCCGATCTCCTGCGATAGTACCGCGCCTAAGCCCACCGAACTAGCGTCTGTCTGCACTACAAACGGCTTCTCAAAGTCCGGACACGATAATGTGGGAGAATTCACGAGACACGATTTTATCACCTCAAAAGCTTGCTTTTGAGTGTCCCCCCACTCCCAAGAGCGGTTCTTCCTTAAAAGGCTCGTCAATGGCTCCAATCGGGCCGCACACTGTGGTATAAAACGTCGATACCACGACGCCATACCGATAAAACGACGCAATTGACGAATGTTACGCGGCGGGGGGTACTCTAGTATAGCAACCGTCTTCTCCGGGTCTACCGTTAGCCCTTCGTGTTGCACCAAAAATCCGAGATATTTAACTTGCGAGCGACAGAACTTGCTCTTGTCCGGGTTAATAGTGAGGCCCGCTTCTCCGATACGATTGAACACGCGCCCGAGCCAGTGGAGGTGTTCCTTGAACGTTCTTGTTACGATAACGATATCGTCAAGATAAGCGAACGCGTGCGGTTCCATCTCGGGCCCTATTAATCTATCTAAAAGTCTCTGAAACGTTGCGGGGGCTCCCGTGAGCCCATACGGCATGCGTGTAAATTGAAAGAGCCCCTTCCCTGGGACTGTAAAGGCGGTATATTCCTTACTATTCTTTTCCAGAGGGATTTGGAAGTAGGCCTGGCTCAAGTCTACCGTCGATATGTATCGCGCCGCTCGCAGCTTGTCTAATATCGAGTTCATGTACGGCAGTGGGTACGCGTCCTTTTTCGATACATCATTTAACTTCCGGAAGTCCAGGCAAAACCGATACGTGCCGTTCGGCTTCTTTATCATTACTATTGGCGTGGACCACTCGCTATTCGAGGGTTCTATAATGCCGGCCTCCAACATTTTATCTACCTCCTCGTAGATAGCCTGTTGTATTTTCGGCGACACGGGGTAGTACCGCTGCTTTATCGGCGCGTGCCCCCCGACGTCGATACGATGTTCCGTTAGGGTGGTCGTTCCTGGTCTCTTAGGGTCACCGATAACCTCCGTTCTCAGAAATTCAGCTAATTCGCGATTTTCCGCGGCCGATAGCTCGCTCAATCCCCCCTGTGAGGTGTCGGGCGTTAGACTCGCGTTCGCCTCCTCGCGTTGTACCGCCCCTTCTCCCCGCGTCTCTCTAGAATCGTTTTCACCGTCCGTCCGCTGACCGCCGGTCGCCCCCCCCGTTAACGCGGCCGATAACGACCGGGTGGTCTCGGTCTCCAGAGAGAACTGCCTCGTCGGGTCGTCCCCGAAAGCCCATGTCTTCGCCGAAAAATTCACGACTATCCCGAAAGCCGACAAAAAATCCATGCCCAGAATGCACGATAAGCCGACCGTAGGTAGTGCGTACGCCCTCACCGTTCGTTTCCGATTACCCAGCTCGAACGGGATCTCTACCTCCCCCCTCACTCTTGTCGTTTGTCCGGTCGCGGTGGTCACTCGCCGATCCGCGGCCGGGCCGAACCAAAAACCTAAACGTTTCACTAAATCAATCGTCTCCGCCCCTAGTATTGTGCGGCTCGATCCGGAATCCAACAGCGCGCGAACGCTATGGCCCGATATCTCGACGTTAAGAAAGGAGAGATAGGAGTCCCTCAACCCAAACGAATTGCAGACATAGTCGGTCTGAATCGTCGCAACCGCACCCTCGGGGCCGATAGGTGCAGGAGTCGGACCGCCCCCGGGTCGCGACCCCCCTACGCGTTTCCCGAACACGTGGGACAAGTGCGCGTCGTGACCCCGGCCCTCCCGCACCGATAGCAGTGCATCCGCAGGGCCTCCTTACAATCGCGCGCGTAATGTCCCGTTCCCTCGCAATTCCAGCACTTTCCAGTAAGTGCCCGCGCCCCGCTCGGGCCTGGCGTCGCCGTAGACGTACTCGGGGCGGCCGGCGTGGCTTGCGCGCTCGCATCGCCACCCGCGGCCGGTCTCTTTTCCTTCCTGCTTTTCGCCATTCCGCTCCCCCCCCCGGGGGCCGACACTCCCAACGCGGCAATCGTATCCGTCGTCCGTCCGTGACGGTTCCCTTCTCTCGGCGGCCGATACGCGAGATCCGGAAATAATGACCTCTCCGGGGGTGGTGGGGCCCGGTAACTTTGCGCGGCGCGGTGACAGCTCTCCGCGCGCGCCGCTAGCAATTCTAATGCGTCTAAATCCGTCACCGCTTCCCGCGGCACCATCGCTTGCAGGCGCGGTAGCATGTGGCGGTGCGCGTACCCGATCTTCTCTGCTTCGCCCCACGGCGGCGTTAAACGGTCAAACATTGTGCCCAAACACGTCAAATAGTCGACGACGGACTCCCGCTCCCCCTGGGTACGGTGCATTATCTCGTCCCGTAGCGCGAATTGGAAGTCCGGGTCTCCAAAGCGCACCCGCCACGCGGCCTTAAACGCCGCCCAGGTCGTCAAGCGCGCCTTCTTACCCCGGAACCAGTGCAGCGCGATCCCCGACAAAAAGAACGGCAGACAACGCAAAATATCCGCATCGTCCAACGGAATGAACTCGCGGCCCTCCTCGATCCGTATCAAGAACGTCTCGGCGTCCTCTCCGCGCGTTCCCGAAAACTTCAAGTTCCATTTTCGCATAATATTGTATGCGTTACCCATGGAGCCGCCCCCCCACTCCCGGGGGTAGTGACCCCCGCTTTCTCTCGAAGGCCTCGCGTGAACGTGGCCGATCGGCCCCCTCGCAACCTCATATGGGCTATCCGGTCGGTCCCCCTCCCCCTCGGGTAGGGCTAGATGGTCCGAGTCCGACATCCTACGGCTCTCGGCCCCTTCCGCAGACTCGCACGTAAACGCGGCCTGTCCCTGGCGCAGTAATCGGAGCGCTAATACGGAGTCTGATCCGTCTGTAGACAACCGTCGTCGAGCGCGTCTGGCGCCCAACAATTTTTCGTGATAACGCGTGGCCGAGATTCGAGCGCGACAAGCACGGCATCGGGGGTACCGGTTACCCTATCGGTCTCGCTGCTTTTTGCTCGCGGCTTTCCCGGTCAGGAAAAGTCGTGACAAAAATTTGGCCCCACGTTGGGCGCCAAATTTTTGTCACGACTTTTCCTGACCGGGAAAGCCGCGAGCAAAAAGCAGCGAGACCGATAGGGTAACCGGTACCCCCGATGCCGTGCTTGTCGCGCTCGAATCTCGGCCACGCGTTATCACGAAAAATTGTTGGGCGCCAGACGCGCTCGACGACGCGTCAATTCGCGAAAATCGTTACGCCAAGGTGTCCTCGATCCTCGCGCGACAATCTCGACCAGCTCTGCCTAACGGTAGAGGGGCGGGGTGAATCGTAAGGGAGCAGGCGAATGCGGTAACACGAAGTGGTGGACGACACACTAGAAAAATAGACTCCGAACGTAACAAGTAACGAACTTTATTGAGATTAATAGTCAGACAGAACAATAATATCGCGGGACGCGGCATGCGGCGTTCCGACAAGGCGGCGCCCCGGCGCGAATCAAACCAAACAGAGACGCTAACGATACGCGGGAAGCTCTCGCGGTAGGCACGCGGCCGACAAGGACAGACGATGGGATCTTCCGCGCACATGAATTTCGGACGTTCGAACGTGCCGACACTCCCGGCAACTAGAGAACGCGACCGCGTGTCTCGCGGGGGTCACACAATAATCGCCGGCCGCTACCGCACTACACACCGTCGCGAAACCGGAAGTCCCGTCCACCCGCTACTCGCGACGCGATACTCGCTCGCGCGAGGGCTCTGCGGCGTACGCGGTCGAGGGGAATCTCCGACGGAACCCACGCGTCCTTACAATCGTCCTCCCCGTGGCTCGGCGCTTCGGCGTCCCGCCCGCTTGCATCCGATATATCTCCCAATTACTTACGCGAACGGACGGCCGCCCTGCGGCCCGCGCGACTCACGCACCAACACCAAAACGGATGCAGAACGGGCCAGGGGACCCCTCGCCGGCCGACAACCGCTCACAATCACTTATCTCGGCAGACCACCTCACCGATAAGGTCCAAGGCGTCCTCCCTCGTCGCTCGGCTCGTCCTCGGCTCTCGCGATGGCCTCTCGCTCGCCACACCGATAACTCGCCCTCCGGGGCACGACACGCGACCTTCCTTCTCAGACCGCTCGCACGCAAAAGCGGGGTGGATCGCGGTCGATCCCGGATCGACGCCGCGACCCCCCCGTCCAGTCATGCGCATTGTTTCCGCGCCGCGACCCAATTGCTGCAAAGCACGCAGTCCTGCGTACGCAGGGACGTGCGCGCCGTAATCCTTCCGGGGGCCTCGCAGGCCCCCGCAAAATATTCTTTCTCCCGCTGGGCCATTTCCCGAGCCGGGGCAGCGCACGCGGAGACCTCCGTTCCTCGTGAGAGGACTCGACGCCTCCCTCGACGCGTTTGGTCCCATCCGGGCTCCTCCACAGCCCTCCGGGACGTTCCGTTGTGGTGTCGGCGGGCACCGCCGCTTTAGGCTCCGGCCGTGGCCCTCCCAGGGCCACGCCGAATCCCCGTGCGGGCCGCGTGCTCATCTCTCCCGGGCACCGGTGGCGTCCTTCCTCCTTCCCCGCATCGTCGTCGCTCTCTCTCCTCCTCTCTCTCGCTCTCTCTCTCGTCGCATTCCATCGGAAGACGGCCGCCGCGCAAAGAAATCAAAAATATAAGAAATTAATGCTACGCTCGCTAGGTCTGTCGCGGTTCCCCATGGAGATCCCCTCTCGCCTCTCGCCTATTTTCCCCGTACGGCGCGAAATCGCAGCCTGTGACGGGGGAGGAACGCTGCTACTCGTGGCAGCTGAGCTACCACGTCACAGTATATACAAGGTGTTTTATCTCATATACAGTTCATTACGATGGATTGTTTATCCAAAGGCGCACTAAGGTGGTAATGGCGGTTCTTTTCAACGAAACTAGCTGTCACTATCGACATTTGCTTAATAAGTTGTTAGACGCTAAAAAATATATTTACAAAAGATTTGAAAATAGACATAAAGAAATATAAACTTAATTGAACGTAATAAATAAGAATAAAAAATAAAAGGGAAAAAACGCAAAAAATTTGTAAATTTCTGCGATTTTTCCGTCAACTTAGACTAAAGCAGGAAATTGCAAAGAGATAAAAACTAGACAGTCGTAAGCTTCATGAAGTATGCAAAAATATGAATCGACTGCAAACACAATCTGCTTTATTTACATGGAACGACGAGTGATTCATGATTTATCGCGATACGTGCATGTGTTCAAAGTCATCCTTTAAGTTCGGCTCAGAAATTTGCAAAATTAATATTGTTAGAACATCGAACGGTAGTTGTTCAATCGTCCGCACTGTTACGATATGTCAATCTTACTGTCAATCAATATATAAACACATACCAACTCCGATGTAAATCGGAGTTGGTATGTGTTCTGGAACACTGAGTGCCATGAAACAAGGAGTCGATGTTTGGATGAAATAGTGAAAGCGGACAAGTTTGTTTCAATATAAAAACAGTTGATTTAGGTCTTCTTAGTTCAATAGTAACAAGAAATTGTTTGTTACCCGATGAGGTGCGAACAGTTTTATTGACTTTAATGGCGATCGTGAAATTCTTGCTGGCAAAAGATAACTTCGTGGAGTATGGCGATGATCGGTTTTTTGTACAGCCACTTGTAGTCGCACACCTTGGAAAGTTCTGTTTTTCCTAATAAGGAAAGTTAGCCAACTCGGAAATTCAGAAAATTCTGAAAAATTATATGTAAGTAGAATAGTTCGTTCCTAATAGGGAACTATTTTTCATTTCTGCTAACTTCTACTTTGAGTGGGTGAAACACCCTTTCGAAAAAAATCGGTTTTTTCTTTTCCAGGCAAATATCGAAACTATAAAAGATTGTTGCTAATCGTTGAAACAAAATATATAGAAAAATGTTTTTAAATAAAGTTTTTATGATTTTTATGTGATTTATGCCTGTCTGTATATGTATGTATATATATATTGTAACGGTTGGACTTTCTCGCGTATACCGGATTTGCTCGCCGGATTGTCAGGTTCGAGAAAGTTTGTGAAATACCGATTTTAAAAATACGATATAACTTTATTATGAAATAACAAAAATATTAGATAGACAACAGATTTACAATTTGCCTTAGATTAGTTACTCGCTGGCGCGAGAGGTTGATACAAAATAATTCGCACGCGGCTGCTTGATTTCGGTACAAAAACTAATTTCCGAAAATAATAAACGGTAGTTGCTTCGGTATAATATCGAGTCAAGTGGTAGCGTAGTGTCTCGCTCGCTTAACTAAGAACGGATCCGAAAGGAAACAGAATATGGACGAGATCCAGGCAGGAGCGGAACGGTTTTATTATTTCTGGAACAAAACGGAAACAGGAATATTAATGTACACGGTAATCACGGGTTACGAATCAATCGAAGTTTCTTAATCTAGCGGTATCCGTGGGGTCGGAGGCGGAATTACACATCAAGCTCCGGATAGACACGGATCGGAATTCCACAGCGGGAATTTATATCTAGTAAACGCAATTTACGCGTTTCGGTCTGGTCGCAACGGTTCGAGAAAGACGCGTCGCGGTCTGGTCTGTACAGAAAATACTGGTTCTGGTCTGGACGCAATAAAGCGGATACGACGCGTCAAGGACGGGTCGCAAGGGTACGGAAAACATCCCGGTGGATGTCCCACGGTCACGGTCGAGCGGTGAGAAACGTACGCGGTCGACGCGACACTACAGGGGATGAGCACGCCCATCTCGGTGGTTGTCCGCACTAGCGGACCTAGGTAGCAACCGCAGATTTCGGCCCCGGTAACATATGGTATATGGGGAGAGGATAAAGAACTAAGAGCAAGAACCAATCATATACTGAGCATTCATTTATTCTTTAATATGATTGATCCTTGCCCTTAGTCTTCATCCTCATGCGACTGTATGCTACCGGGGCCGCAATCTGCGATCACTGGACCTAGGTCGGGTACTCCCGACGGAGATAAGAAACGCCCCGTCTCTCGGTGGCCGAAGCCGTCGTCGAGAACGCCCGACGTAAATGGGCCCCGTCACGGGTAAACGGCCGGTTTAAATACCGCTCGGATCTCCCTACTTCACGCGCCGCGACAGGTGAAGGGGATGACTACAGGGCCGTAGGGCATCGCGCGAACGGCGGTGACGGGAGGCGCGAATTAGAAGCGGCCACGAGACCGATACCCTATCGTCACAATATATATACATATACAGGGTGTTACAAAAGCATCGGATTTGCTTAACACCATGCGATAGAGAATGAAAATCTAAGAAGAAATGTCTAATACTATTTTTCGATGCGGTAAATGATTTTGCCTTAATTCATCATTGTAATAAGTCAATAAACGCGGAGGTACAAGAGAAAGTCAGTGACGGAGAATGCGTGAAGTTGACTCCTTGTTATTAAAAATGTAAAAGTGCTTCTAATGCTAATAATTATCGATAAAATTCTTTAGAAGGCTACCAAAATTTTCAATAGAACTGTCGGTTACCAAGAAATATTGCCATTTTGATGGGACTTAGAAAATTTTCGAATTTGTATCTTCAGCTAAAGAAATTTTTTATTCGCAGCTTACAGCTTTGAATGCTAATATTTATCGATAATTATTAGCATTAGAAGCATTTTTCAATTTTTAATATCAAGGAGTCAACTTTACGCATTCTCCGTCACTGACTTTCTCTTGTACCTCTGCGCTTATTGACTTATTACAATGATAAATTAAGGCGAAACTATTTACCGTATCGAAAAATAGTATTAGACATTTCTTCTTAGATTTTCATTCTCTATTGCATGGTGCTAAGCAAATCCGATACTTTTGTAACACCCTGTATATATATATATATATATATATTGCTATATATATATATTTATATATATTGCTTATATATATATATATTTATATATATTGCTATATGCGAACAAAATAGAGTTACGTATTTTAAATAAGACAAGAATAGAATGGCCATAGATGTTATAAGGTAGTAACATGTATATTTTATGTTAAAGATGTATTTAATCAACAACAAATTTTATATTAAAGATGTAATTAATCAACAACAAAAACTTATAATTTAAAATTTTTTAATTTATTTTTTTTATTGCGCTAACTTGCAGTCTACTCATAACTATAAAATCGGTCCAAATATTTCGATGCTTTTCAAATCCTCTATCTCCTCAACAATTTTATCTTTTGATAAAATAAATTCTTCCACACAATCTTTGGCCGGTCGCACCCACGTGAGTTCTTTGTTGCATAAAAAGTATTCTACCACGGTCTGGAATCCTTCGTCTTCAGTTAAATAACTTCGGAAAGTTTGAAATCCAACATTTTTAAGGTGACTTGAAAATCTTCCAGGGCGATAACAACTCATACACTGGCGGCGCCAAGGATATATAATTTCCGTCCAATATCTTTC